>NC_081553.1:206633771-206722734 GCF_963082655.1 Stomoxys calcitrans
AGATTGAAGGGACGTCTCGACTTTTGGTACCACTTCATGAAGGGCTGTCTACACCGACCAGCCCTTGATGTAAGCATGTTGTGCCCCACTGAAGTTCTTCAGCGTCAGTCCCACCCTCAACTTTAAGTCTACCAATCCTAGACCAATCCTAGATTCGCCCTAAAAAACCTCTCCAGCCATAGCAGAGTTACTTCAAAAGACTCCTGCAGCATCACGGGATAATCCCTCCGGTCGGCCAATGGCTGTGAATGGCCACCATCGCGTAATCCTTTAGTTGAGGAGACATCTTGACTTCTCATACTACGTCGTGCAGAGCCGTCTCCACCCCACAGAAGTTCTCCGGAGTCAGGAATACTCTCAATTTTAGGTTTATCAGCCTTTCCAGATTTTGGACAAAAACCCAGAATATGGGTCAATAACACTTCATAGCGGTCCGCATCTTTAACACCTTGGGGATAAACATCACCCTGACCTCCGAGTCATGGTATGCAGGAAAATTCTAGGCTCGCTCCACAAATCCGCTCCAGCCGTAGCAGAATAACTTCAAGAGAATCCTGCAGCATCGCTGGGATTGCGGTCCAAGGCTGTTATTATTGCTCCTATCTCCACGATGCTAAATGCCTCCTCGATAAGCAGGAAGTTTGCAATCGCATACTCCTTCAGATTGAAGAGACGTCTCGACTTTTGGTACTGCTTCATAGAGGGCCGTCTCCACCGGCCTGCCCTTGAGGTATGCATGTTGTGCACTGAAGTTCTCCAGCATCAGTGTCACTCCCAACTTTAGGTCTTCAGTCCTTCCAGAGTTTTGAGCATAACTGAAAACAGGCTGTTGGGTCAATAACCCTTTGTCGTGGTCCCATCTTTCCCGCCATGGAGAAAAAGGCCACCATGACTTCTCCCCATGTCCTCGGTATGTAGGACAATTCTAGGCTCGGCCTAAACAACTTCTCCAGCCATAGCAGAGTAACTTCAATTTACCCATGCAGTGGGATAATCCCTCCGGCCTGCTAATTTAAATGGCTGTAATGTACGAAGCGAATGGCTGTGAATGGCCGCCATCGCGTAATCCTTTAGTTGAGGAGACATCTTGACTTCTCATACTACGTCGTGCAGAGCCGTCCCCACCGCACTGAAGTTCTCCGGAGTTAGGAATACTCTCAATTTTAGGTCTATCAGCCTTTCCAGACTTGGGACCAAAACCCAGAATATGGGTCAATAACCCTTCATCGTAGTGCGCATCTTTAACGCCTTGGGGATAAACACCACCCTGACCTCCGAGGCATGGTATGCAGGAAAACTCTAGGCTCGCTCTACAAATCCTCTCCAGCAGTAACACAATAACTTCAAGAGAATCCTGCAGCATCGCTGGGATAACCCATTCGGACAGGCCGATTTAAATGGCTGTAATGGGCGCTTTTCCCATTAACTATGAGAACTATGTGAACTATGAGAAGATAGTTCATAATGTCACCAATGGAGTCTTCCACAGATGCTGCTCCCGTAATATCTCATTATTTTTCAACCAATTCTCACTAACTTTGGCCCATGTTCTTATGACTCGCTTTCACCTACCATTCTCCAAGCCTTGCATACCATCCTGTGAAATGATTCTTGCATCATTTTCATGTCTCGTTCATATGCTTGATTTTGTTTGCCATTTTTACTTCCGTAGAAGAATGTTGTATTTATGCCAGTTGGTTGTGCAAGCATGCATGCATGTGTGCCACCGTAAATATGTATGAGTCGTAGAGGTGGTTCGATTATAGCAGATCCACGTGTGTACCATAACACACACACACACACACACACTTACATGCATGCTCATTTACATGGATCAATGGAATTCCAGGGAATACCCGGACTAGAGCACATACCATCTCACATTGGTGAAAGCAATCCCAAAGCAAGTTACAGTTGCAGCCAACCGACAAGGTTCTCCATTTGTGTCTCTCTGATTAACCCAAAAGTAAACCGGGACATTGGGACTTGGCAGTCATGTCATAACAGTTGTCGGTAATGGGTGTGGGAGGCGGGTGATGGGGGTAATGGTGTGCTTCATCAATCTGCTTCCCTCTATTGAAGTGATGAAAATCAAGTGCATCATCACCCATGCTTCCAACAGAGATGCCAAGTATAAATAAATTTTTAAAAAACCAGCTGAACCGGGCCCTCTCCTCTGCGCCTTCTTTTAGTTTATATGGAAAAAAATAATGCATTGAGTATTTTTTTTTTTGGACAATTAAAGAGTTATGAATTCAAGTTATTTAAGTTTGGATGCTAAATGTACTCCATTCTTAAAAGACTTTTTGTAAGCCTGATATTCCCAGGGGGGTTCAGGGAGTGGGAAGGCCCCCAGGAGTGTGGTTGGTGGGTTTAGGGGCTGGTGTGGACCCCAAAAGCCGTGATCCCGAAAGTGGGCATGAATTTGGTGCTCTACTTCCAAATACCTTTCATTTGAGCCCCACATACCCATGACCGTCCGATTTAGGGGTGTTTTTTTGGGGTCACCTCCGTGGTCCCCCAGACACTTGGCCCTGAAAAAAATATCAGCATCGTGATATACTCTCAAATGCCATTTATGCAAACCTTACCGTAGCGCAGAGGTTAGCATTTCCACCTATGACTCTGAACGCCTGGGTTCAAACCCTGGCGAGACCATCTGAAAAAATGTTCAGCGGTAGTTTTCCCCTCCTAAAGCTGGCAACATTTGAGAGGTTCTATGCCATGTAAAACTTCTCTCCAAAGAGGTGTCGCACTGTGGCATGCCGTTCGGACTCGGCTATAAAAAGGAGGCCCCTTGTCATTGAGCTTAAACTAAAATCGGACTGCACTCATTGATATGTGAGTGGGGTTGCCCAAAAAGTAATTGCGAATTCATATAGTCGGCATTGACAATTTTTTTCACAGCTTGTGACTCTGTAATTCCATTCTTTCTTCTCTCAGTTATCAGCTGTTACTTTTAGCTTGCTTTAGAAAAAAAGTGTAAAAAAGTATATTTGATTATAGTTCATTCTAAGTTTTATTAAAAATGCATTTACATTATTTTATAAAATCCGCAATTACTTTTTGGGCAACCCAATATATCTGCAAGATTTCAATATCGGTTGTGATTTGGATATTCCTCCCTTATGTAGCCGTAGTAGCAGCAATTTTCAAACGATCTGTTCGAAAAAAGTCCATATACACATATCTATTGCCCAAATTTATAATTGTAGGGAAGGTGTAGGGTATTATATAGTCAGCTCAGCCCGGCTTTTGCCTCTCCTTACTGGTTTTCAATTTCTGTTGGATTGTCATGCTATGTTTAAATTTTAGTATACCCACCACCGAAGGAGGGGGTATATTCATTTTGTCATTCCGACTGCAACACATCGAAATATCCATTTCCGACCCTATAAAGTAGATATATTCTTGATCAGCGTAAAAATCTAAGACGATCTAGACATGTCTGTCCGTCTGTCTGTTGAAATCACGCTACACTCATCAAAAATAGAGATATTGAGCTGAAACATTGCGCAGATTCTTTTTTTGTCCATAAGCAGGTTAAGTTTGAAGATGGGCTATATCGGACTATATCTTGATATAGCCCCCATATAGACCGATCCGCCGATTAAGGGTCTTAGGCCAATAAAAGCCACATTTATTGTCCGATTTTGCTGAAATTGAGTTGTGTTAGGCCCTTCGACATCCTTCGTTAATTTGTCCCTGATCGGTCCAGATTTGGTTATAGCTGCCATATAGACCGATCCTCCGATTGAGGGTCCTAGGTCCATAAAAGCCACACTTATTATCCGATTTTGCTGAAATTTGGGAAAGTGAGTTGTGTTTGGCCCTACGACATCCATCATCAATTTGGCTTAGATCGGTCCAGGTTGGGATATAGCTGCGATGTATACCTATCCTCCGATTTAGGGTCTTAGGCCCATAAAAGCCACATTTATTATCCGATTTTGCTGAAATTTGGGGCAGTGAGTTGTGTTAGGCCTTTCGACATCTTTCTTCTATTTGGCTCTGATCGGATCAGATTTCCATATAGCTGCCATATAGACCGATCTTTCGATTTAAGGTTTTGGACCCATAAAATGCTCATTTATTATCCGATGTCTCCGAAATTTGGGACAGTGAGTTGTGTTAGGCCCTTCGACATTCTTCTTTTATTTCATTCAGATCGGTCCAGATTTTGATATAGCTGTCTTATAGACCGATCCGCCGATTTAGGGTCTTAGGCCCATAAAAGCTATATTTATTATCCGATTTTGCTGAAATTTGGGAAAGTGAGTTGTGTTTGGCCCTTCGACATCCTTCGTCAATTTGGCTTAGATCGGTCTAGATTTGGATATAGCTGCGATATATACCGATCCTCCGATTTAGGGTCTTAGGCCCATAAAAGCCACATTTAATATCCGATTTTGCTAAAATTTGGGACAGTGAGTTGTGTTAGGCCCTTCGACATCCTTCGTTAATTTGTCCCGGATTGGTCCAGATTTGGTTATAGCTGCCATATAGACCGATCCTCCGATTTAGGGTCCTAGGTCCATAAAAGCCACATTTATTATTCGATTTTGCTGAAATTTAAGACGGTGAGTTGTGTTAGGCCCCTCGACATCCTTTATTAATTTTGCCCGGTTCGGTCTAGATTTGGATATAGCTGCCATATAGACCAATTCTCCAATTTAGGGTCTTAGGCCAATAAAAGCCACATTTATTATCCGATTTTGCTAAAGTTTGGGACAGTGAGTTATGTTAGGCCCCTCGACATCATTCTTCAATTTCGCACAGATCAGTCCAGATTTGGATATAGCTGCCATATAGACCGATCTCTCTGTTTTAGGTTTTGGGGCCGTAAAAAGCGTATTTATTGACCGATGTCGCCGAAATTTGGGACAGTGAGTTGTCTTAGACCCGTCGACATCGTTTTACAATTTCACTCAGATCGGTGCAGATTTGGATATAGCTGCCATATAGACCGATCTTTCGATTTAAGGTTTTGGACACATAAAATGCGCATTCATTATCCGATGTCGCCGAAATTTGGGACAGTGAGTTGTGTTAGACCCTTCGGCATCCTTCTTCAATTTGGCCCAGATCGGTTCAGATTTGGATATAGCTGCCATATAGACCGATCTCTCGGTTTTAGGTCTTGGCGCCATAAAACCCCCATTTATTATTCGATTTTGCTGAAATTTAAGACGGTGAGTTGTGCTAGGCCCCTCGACTTCCTTCGTTAATTTGTGCCGGATCGGTCCAGATTTGGTTATAGCTGCCATTTAGACCGATCCTCCGATTTAGGGTCTAAGGCCCATAAAAGCCACATTTATTATTCGATTTTGCTGAAATTTGGGACAGAGAGTTAGGTTAAGCCCCTACACATATTTCTGCAATTAGGTCTAGATCGATCAAGATTTGCATATAGCTGCCATATAGACCGACATCTCGATTTAAAGTCCTGGCCCCAAAAATAGCCCGTTTATAATCCGTTTTTAGTTAAAATTTCACACATTGACTTATGTTAGGCTTTTCGACATCCATGTTGTACATGGTTCAGATCGGTTATCTTTTAGATAAAGCTTGAAAAAAGACCAATATTTTGTTATACACAATTGAACAATGACTCGTACTTATTAGTATTTTGTCCGAATCGGATCATATTTCGATATAACTGGTATGGGACATAAGGTATGCAATTTTCACCGAATTTCGATGAAAGGTAGTTTACATATATACCCGAGGTGGTGGGTATCCAAAGTTCGGCCCGACCGAACTTAACGCCTTTTTACTTGTTTATCTTTACAATTTAGGATTCTGCCTGAAGGCTGCCTACTTTTCGAATACAACGAGTTGCAGGGTATATACACCGAGTCATTCTGATAAAGTGCGCCAAAAGAGGGTTCGGAATAATTGTTTAATTTATTGCAAAATAACATATGAAAAATTACTTAAAAAAAAATATTCGTTTTTATTTTCCCATGTGATGATAAAACATTTGTTTTTACATATGTAAATAAGTTTAGCTCGGCTTGGCCGACTCTTGTATACCCTTCACCATGGATTGCAGTCGCCATATACCTTGTATGACTTCTCTTTATAGACAGAAAGAAGATCTTTTGAAGTACGTTTTTATCTTCCAATTTTCACAACACATCTTGGCCATATAGGTTCCTAAATAGATATCCCCCCATATAGATCGATCCTTCCATTGTAATACTTGAGTCCTTAAAAGTCGTTGTCTTGCCTTCCACTGCCCCTGTTAAGCCTATTGATGGCTGTGACGTTTTTCCTTTGCATTCCAAAAAAAAAAAAAAATGTTCCAGCCAAAGTGCCATCTCGCTGGCTAGCTGGCAGCATGAATGAGTGGCATTGTCGTTGCATTTCATTACAACTGCAAACATGACCCACATCTATGGCTGGCAAATGTTGGGTGGTGTATCTATCGTCCTGTCAATGGCAGCAGAAAAAGCAATAGCTTTCAAGCTTCATCAGCCTTGTCAGCATCTGCACCATGCACCATTTTCCCTCCATTGCAGTGGGCACCATTTACATCGTTGTCCATCTTTTAAAGACAACAAGATGGGGAACCTATTGGCCCATCTTCGATGCATTTGTTGGCATTTGAACCATGGTTGGTATTCTTTTTTGCATCTTTCAATTTTGCCAAGATAAAACCCAAGAACAAGAAACCATTAGAGAACGTATGTAAGTAAGAACTACTCACACTCATTGTTGGCATATCGTAAAAATTCTAGCTATTTACTATGAACCCAATTGAATATCTGTCTTTTACCCATTTGTATGTACATTAATATGGGTAACACAGGGAATGCTCCGTAAGTTGTAAATCATATGGGAAAATTGAAAAAATAAATCAACACAAAGATGAAATATGATTTAAGACTGAATTATGGCAAAGAAAAAAATCAAATAGATTGTCATGAATTGGAAACTTTCCACAGTCAATAAAGAAGGTCACTGAAACGTTTCTAAGAGAAATGTTGGCGGAGACAAGTAAACATTTAGGGGAATGACAGCAAAGTTGGAAGTATAAACTTTGAATATGAAAACCTGGAAAGGCAAAAGTCGGGAGGAGCCGACCAATTTTGAGCCGTGGCAAATTTTTAGCCGATCGGTTGAAAATTGTAATTACTACAGCCATTGATTAGATTTTTACTAAAATCAAGAGCGTTCGTCCTTGGACCAAAAGAATGACATGTGCAAAATTTCGTGATGATTGGGCGACAAATACGACCTGCACTTTGATTACAAGAATACATGGACTCACAGACGGACTGGCTAAATTGAAGCAGAAGTTGATTCTGAGTAGACCGGTATACTTGTCAATGGGTCTAGCTCTTCTCCTTGTTAGCGTTGCAAACAAATGCACACACAAGGGGGGTGTAGGGTGTAAACACCGACTTGCAAATTGGAAATGTTTGCCCATGAACATTCCACTAAGGAACAGGGGCAAACTTCTCACATATCAATGAGTGCAGTCTGATTCAAGTTTAAGCTCAATGATAAGGGGCCTCCTTTTTATAGCCGAGTCCTAACGGCGTGCCGCAGTGCGGACCCCTTTTTGGAGAGAAGTTTTACATGGCATATTACCTCACAAATGTTGCCAGCATTAGAAGGGGAAAGCCACCGCTGTAAATGTTTTCTAATGGTCTCGCCAGGATTCGAACCCAGGCGTTCAGCGTCATAGGCAGACATGCGCCTCTGCACTATGGTGGCCTCCAGATCAGCATGGCCGAACTTAATACATTATTACTTGGTTTTATTCCCTAGACTTAGACCCACTCGAATGAGATATTTTTCTTATGGAATATGTTTCTTTACTCGTTTAAATCATGTTTATATGTATGAGACGCTTTTATGCCACCAGCTACAGTCCATTTGCTGTTCAAAAGGGATACGGAAGGTGTGTGTGCGTGTGTGTGTGTGTTTGTGGGGATAAAAGTGAATGTGGCCGTATTAGTCTTGTGTTCTGTTTTGTTTACAAAATAGCTTTCAGTTTGCTCTCTCAACTGTCCAAACAAATAAAAGGAATACAGTGGTCAAGAAAAAACGGTAGTAAAAGACGAAAAATATTGGATGAGGATTTCAATATTATTCTTAGATGATATTTGAAAAATAAAATTCTTGGGAAAAAATTAATAATTTAAAAACAAGCCACAAGTTAAAACGTGCTAAGTTCGGCCTGGCTAAATCTTCCATAACCTATATCTCTTTATAGGCAAGCCAAAGATATTGGATAATAATTGCTATGCTATTATAATCATAACGAGGCCCAAATTGGTTTGGTTTGGTTTGGCTATTGGAGACCAAAGTAGAAGCCTTTAAGCACAATTTCAGTTAAATCGGAGTATAATTGAGTTATATTAGGTTGTTAACCGATTAAGACCATACGAAATGAAATAAAATTTCGCACGACGTGTTTTATTATGATATCCAACAACTGTGCCAAGTATTGTTCAAATCGGTTCATAACTAGATATAGCTGCCATATAAACCGATCTGCGGTCTTGACTTCTTGAGCCTCTAGAGGGCGCAATTCTTATCTGATTGGAATGAAATTTTGCACGACGTGTTTTGTTATGATATCCAACAACTTTGGCAAGTATGGTTCATATCGGTCCATGTTTTGATATAGCTGCCATATAAACCGATCTTGGGTCTTGACTTCTTGAGCCTCTAGAGTGCGCAGTTCTTCTTCGATTTGAATGAATTTTGGCACGTAGTATTTTGTTATGACATCCAACAACTGTGCCAAGTATGGTTCAAATCGGTCCATAACCTGATATAGCTGTCATATAAACAGATCTGGGGATTTTACTTCTTGAGCTTCTAGAGGGCGCAATTCCTATCCGATTTGGCTGAAATTTTGCATGACGTATTTTATTTTTACTTTCAACAACTGTGTCAAATAACGTTCAAATCGGTCCATAAGCTGATATAGCTGCCATATAAACCGATCTGGAATCTTGACTTCTTGAGCCTCTAGAGGGCGCAATTCTTCTCCGATTTGAATGAATTTTGGCACGTAGTATTTTGTTATGATATCCAACAACTGTGCCAAGTATGGTTCAAATCTGTCCATAACCTGATATAGCTGCCATATTAACCGGTCTTGGGTCTTGACTTCTTAAGCCCCTAGAGGGCGCAATTCTTATCCGATTTGACTGAAATTTTGCACGTAGTGTTTTGATATCACTTACAATAACTGTGGTAAGTATGGTTCAAATCGGTTCATAACTAGATATAGCTGCCATATAAACCGATCTGCGGTCTTGACTTCTTGAGCCTCTAGAGGGCGCAATTCTTATCCGATTTGCCTAAAATTTTGTCTCATAACCATCAACATACATGTTTGTTATACCCACCACCGAAGGATGGGGGTATATTCATTTTGTCATTCCGTTTGCAACACTTTGAAATATCCATTTCCGATCCTATAAAGTATGTATATTCTTGATCAGCGTACAAATCTAAGACGATCTAGAAATGTCCGTCCGTTTGTCCGTCTGCCTGTTGAAATCACGCTACAGTCTTTAAAAATAGAGATATTGAGCTGAAATTTTGCACAGATTCTTTGTTTGTACATAAGCAGTCTAAGTTCGGAGATGGGCAATATCGGACTATATTTTGATATAGCACCCATATAGACCGATCGGCCGATTTAGGGTCTTAGGCCCATAAAAGCCACATTTATTACCCGATTTTGCTGAAATTTGGGACAGTGAGTTGTGTTAGGCCCTTTGACATCCTTCGTCAATTTGGCTCAGATCGGTCCAGATTTGGATATAGCTGCCATATAGAGCGATGCTCCAATTTAGGGTCTAAGGCCAATAAAAGCCACATTTATTATCCGATTTCGCTGAAATGCGGGACTGTGAGTTGTGTTAAGCCCTTCGGCTTCCTTCGTGAATTTGGCCCAGATCGGTTCAGTTTTGGATATAGCTGCCATATAGACCGATCCTCCGATTTAGGGTCTTAGGCCCACAAAAGGCACATTTATTATCCGATTTTAATGAAATTCGGGAGAGTGAGTTGTGTAAGGCCCTTCGAAAACCCTACATCAATTTGGCCTAGATCGGCCCAGATTTGGATATAGCTGCCATATAGACCGATCCTCCGATTTATGACGTTAGTCCCATAAAAGCCACATTTATTATCCGATTTTGCTGAAATTTGGGACAGTGAGTTGTGTTAGGCCCTTCGACATATCTCTTCAATTTGGCTCAAATCGGTCCAGATTTGGATATAGCTGCCATATAAATTGATTTCTTGATTTAAGGTTTTGGGCCCATAAAATGCTCATTTATTGTCCGATGTCGCCGAAATTTGGGACAGTAAGTTAAGTTAAGCCCCTTGATATACTTCTGCAATATCGCACAGATCGGTCAAGATTCAGATATAGCTGACATATAGACCGATATCTAAGTTTTAGGTTTTGGGACAATAAAAGGCGCATTTATTGTCCGATGTCATCGAAATTTGGGACACAGAGTTGTGTAAGGGCCATCAACATCGTTATTCAATTTGGCCCAGGTCGGTTCAGATTTGGATATAGCTGCCATATAGACCGATATCTCGATTTAAGGTTTTGGGCCCGTAAAAGAGGCATTTATTGTCCGATTTCGCCGAAATTTGGGACAGTGCTTTGTTCGACATTTTTATGCAACTTGGCCCAAATCGGTCCAGATTTGTATATAGCTGCCACGTTGACCGATATCTCGATGTAAGTCTTTGCCGCATAAAAGGCGCATTTATAATCCGATTTCACTGAAATTTGACACAGTGACTTATGTTAGGCTTTTCGACATCCGTGTCGTATATGGTTCAGATCGGTTTATTTTTAGATATAGCTATTGTGCTTATAGTATTTGGTCCAAATCGGAATATATTTTGATATAACTGATATGGGACATATGGCATATGGTTCAGATTGGTTTATTTTTAGATATAGCTATTGTGCTTATTAGTATTTAGTCCAAATCGGAACATATTCTGATATAGCTGATATGGGACATAAGGTATGAAATTTTCACCGAATTTTGACGAAAGGTGGTTTACATATATACCCGAGGTGGTGGGTATCCAAAGTTCGGCCCGGCCGAACTTAATGCCTTTTTACTTATTATAGTCTGAATCGGTCTATAGCCTTATACAGATTCTATATAAACCGATCTCTCTATTTTACTTCTTGAGCCCCCAAAGAGAGCAATTCTTATTCGAATTGGCTGACATTTTACACAGGTCTTCAACATATAATTTAATTGTGGTCCCAAATGGACCATATCTTGATATCGCTCCAAGAGCAGAGCAAATGTTTTTTTTTTATCCTTATTTAGCCTAAGAAGAGATGCCGGGAAAAGAACTCGACAAATGCGATGCATAGTGGAGGGTATATAAGATTCGGCCCGGCCAAACTTGGCCCGCTTTTACTTGTTTCTTATTATTCCTTTATATTGTGCCCTTTTGAACCGTATTTTATGTTTAAAACATTCTTATAAAAGGTGTCTGTACTTCCTTTACCATAAAGATCAACATTTGCTCTATAATAAATCAAACGCTAATTATACTCTTCATGTCCACTGTTATCTATAATTCAACAAAAATTAATTGAAATTCGAAATGTTGTTCTTTTGCCCATTTCTTTGTTTTTTTTCTGTCTTGGGTTTCTAACAAAAATAAGGCAACTGTCAATGTAAAGCAGACTTCCACTGCCTAAACAGAAAAAGCAAAAAAATATTTTTGTTGCTGCCATTATCATGTGTATGTGTGATGCGTTTTGGGTTCTTCTATTTCACTCTATGCTCGTTGCTGGCCATTGGATGACAGACAATTGCTCTAAGTGGTGAGCAGTGCTTTTACATGGCGTTGCACGCCGGTAAAAGGAAGACAAGAATATTGTTTTAAATACCAAACAATTTTCACAACTCATTCAGATTAAAAAGTAATTGCATCTCGCCCATTTACTTCCATTTATGTCGTTGTCGTTGTCTTCGTTCAATTTTGTTATTATTTTTTGTTTGTTCGCGTTTGCGTTTTTGGTCGGTTTTCCGGGCCATCCTTCCGTCTTTAGCGTCCTTCCGCCAAGACCTAAGAGTCATTGGTTAGGCATGTACGATTATATATGTGCTGCTATCTAAGGGTTATTAGTGCATGGCTCTGTGTGTGTGTGAGAGAGAGAGAGAGTGTGTGTGTGCATAGCCACTAAACTGTTGCAACAACATTTCAATTTTGGCTTCAGATGCCATGGCGTTTTTTGCTTTCTGTTCTACTGTCATCTTGGGTCTTGGACCAGTATTGCCATCATATGGTTGGTTCTGTCAGAAAACTGCTTTACACAAATATAGGGGGCCCAAAGGGGCAAAGGCTGTTACCTGTACCGGGGCTGCTGTATATATTTCAGGCTTAGGCACTACTAGGTGTTGCCAGATGTAAAGGGGACATAGTATGCTGAGGATATCGAAAAAACATTTTACCCAACTGCTAGTGTCCGAAGTTGGCGGCGAAGAGGATACCGCAGAACCAATGCCTGTTGATGGTATAGAATTTTTACCTCCTAGTAAGAATGAGGTCCAAGTAGCTGTGACCGGAAAGAAAAACAACAAGGCAGCAGGAGCCGACGGGTTGCCTACTGAACTATTTAAGACAGAAGGCGACACGCTGGTAGGGCGTATGCCTCAGCTTGTCGAGAAGAACGCATACCTTATGATTAGAACCTCAGCATACTATGTCCCGTACACAAGAAAGCCATCAAACCGATGGCTTTGGTACAGGAACAGCCTCCTGCAGAGACAAAGTGGGAATTCGTATAACTGATGCAGATAGCGTAATGAAGATATGGAAAGAACATTTTAACCAACTGCTAGTGTCCGACGTTGGCGGTGAAGAGGATACCGCTGAACCAATCTCTGATAATGGTATAGAATGTTTACCTCCTAGGCAGAATGAGGTCCAAGTAGCAGTGACCCGACTAAAGAACAACAAGACAGCAGGAACCGACGGGTTGCCCGCTGAACTATTTAAGACTGCAGGTGGTACGATGATAAGGCGTATGCATCATCTTGTATGCGCGATCTTGTCAAAATGAGATCCAAGTAGCTGTGACCCGACTAAAGAACAACAAGGCAGCAGGAGCCGACGGGTTGCCGTTGAACTATTTAAGACTGCAGGTGATACGCTGATAAGGCGTATGCATCATCTTGTATGCGCGATCTGGTCAAAGTGAGATCCAAGTAGCTGTGACCCGACTAAAGAACAACAAGGCAGCAGGAGCCGACAGGTTGCCCGCTGAACTAATTGAGACTGCAGGTGATACGCTGATAAGGCGTATGCATCAGCTTGTTTGCGCGATATAGTTAGAAGAACTCATACCCGATGATTGGAACCTTAGCATACTATGTCCCGTACACAAGAAATGAGATAAGACGGAATGTGCCAACTACAGAGAAATTAGTCTTCTCCCCACCGCATACAAGATACTCTCGAGGGTACTGTGCGAAAGATTAAACCTGAAAATCAATGAGATTATAGGGGGCTATCAATGCGGCTTTAGACCTGGTAAATCCACCCTAGACCAGATATTCACACTGCTTCAAATACTGGAAAAGACCCGAGACAAAGCCGTTTTCGATACCCCTTAACGTTCAAAGTTATTTCAAGCCATGTCTGAGTTTGGTATCCCTGCAAAATTAATAAGACTCTGCAGGATGACACTTGCTGAGACACACTTCGTCCGATTTTGGAAGATTTTGCCATAAAGTGCTCATTTGTTAACCATAGTTATTACAGTTTGAACATATTTGCTCTTAATTTGATACGGGTTGTTTAATAACCAATCTGAAAACATACGCTGAGGTCAATTAAAATTTCTTCAGAATTGGATATAGCTCCCACATTTTACATATATGCTAAGTGTAGGGTATTATACAGTCGTTAACGCCCGACTTTTGCCCTTCCTTACTGGTTTTTATGATCTCTTCATACAGAAAATTCATCTTTGGCAACTCTGTTAACGAACATCTTAGTTCATCATATGCCACAACGGATGGAGGAGCACCTCATAGACTCACACACACTTACACGCTCAAAAAGCTGAGCCAGCGAACTTGAAGTGAATTTGTTGGCTGTGCCAGAAATTTTCTTGGCAAAATATGTGTCTGCATTAATCCCAAAATAGTCAGCCAACAGCAAGGACAGACAATGCAATGAAGACTGCCATGCCATTCTGCAGCACCATTCTTTCTTTCATTCATTCATTCATGGCTTCATACATGGTTAGCAGTATGAGATGTGGGCTCCGTAACATTTGTGCATTGCAACAATTGCCAAAAAATGTATGGAACTATTTTGTTTTTTTTTTTTTTGCCTCAAAAGATAACGTTCATTTTGTATGATTTTGTTTGTCCTTATTGTAGTTGCTGGAATTGATTGTGACACACTGGCTGACAAGGAGAAAAAAAAGGGCAGAAGAAAATTTTTGATGATGGTTAAATATGAGGTTGGAGGGATATGGTATTGTTATTCTTAACGCTTATTTTGAGAGAATGAAGGAAACATATGAAGAGATTGAATAAAAGAAAAACAAGTTATAGTCGGATTCGGACCATAAATGAATGCTGAACATTGTAGAAGTCATTGAGTAATATTTCAGTTCATTCAGATAAGAATTGCGCCTTGTAGGGGCTCAAGAAGTTAAAGCGGGAGATCGGTTTATATGGGAGCTGTATGAAGCTATTGATAGATTCAGACCATACTAAACACATATGTTGAAGGTCATGAGAGAAGCCGTTGTCCTAAATTTCAGCCAAATCGGACGAAAATTACCCCCTCCAGCGGCTCTAAAAGTCAAGATCCCATATCGGCTTAAATGGCAGCTATATCAGGTTTTGTACCAATTTGCGCCATATTTAACACAGTTGTTGGAAGTAATGACAAACCACCTCATGCAAAATTTCAGCCAAATCGGATGAGAATTGCGCCCTCCAGCGGCTCAAGAAGTGAAAATCCCAGATCGGTTTTTATGGCTGCTATACCAGGTTATGAACCGATTTGAACCATACTTAGTAGAGTTATTGGAAGTAATACCAAAACACTTCATGCAAAATTACAGCCAAATCGGATAAGAACTGAGCTCTCTAAAAGCTAAAGAAGTCAAGACCCATGATCGGTTTATATGGGAGCTAAGGTTATGAACGGATTTGAACCATACTTAGCACAATTGTTGGAAGTGATACCCAAACAGCACGTTCAAAATTTCACTAAAATCTGAAGAAAATTACGCTCTCTAGAGGCTCAAGAAGTCAAGACCCAAGATCGGTTTAAATGGCAGCTATATCAGGTTATAGACCGATTTGAACCATACTTGGCACAATTGTTGGATATCATAACAAAACACATCGTGCAAAATTTCATTCCAATCGGATAAGAATTGCGAACTCTAGAGGCTCCAGAAGTCAAGACCCAAGATCGGTTTATATGGCAGTTATATCAGGTTATGGACCGATTTAAACCATACTTGCCACAGTTGTTGAATATCATAACAAAACACATCGTGCAAAATTTCAGCCAAATCGGATGAGAATTGCGCCCTCTAGGGGCTCAAGAAGTCAAGACCCAAAATCGGTCTATATGGCAGCTATATCAAAACATGGACCGATTTGGCCCATTTACAATCCCAACCGACCTACACTATTATAAAGTATTTGTGCAAAATTTCAAGCGCCTAGCTTTACTGCTCCGATAGTTAGCGTGCTTTCGACAAACAGACGGATGGACGGCCAGACGGACGGACATGGCTATATCGACTTAAATTGTCATGACGATCAAGAATATATTACTTTATGGGGTCTTAGACGCCTATTTCGAGGTGTTCCAAACAGAATGACGAAATTAGAATACCCCCATCTTCGGTGGTGGGTATAAAAAAAGGGAATCTCAAAAACCGAAATCCGTGCTTCTTACAAAATCCTTAATTGTTTTCCATGTCGCACCCCAAAGTTGGTTTAAGTCTGTCATAAGTGGCAGTATCTGTTAGACGCGAAAGCCGGACAATGACAGGAAATGGTCCAACGTCTCATAATCTCAACAATCCCATGGCAGCCGGTTGTACGTACCGGATTGACCCGATGGAGTTATCCATCGGCAAGGGCTGCCGCCTCAGTGTACAACACACTGCTACAACAACATAATCTCAAAATCTTCCTCATAATAATCTTCCTTATAATAATCTTCATGCCTTCACTTGCCGCACCGATTTTACATAAGTGAGCTAGTAGTCCTATGTGTCCCGTTGTGATACCGAAAGCCATACTGACCTCCTTCTTACTTCATTTCAGTGATAGCCTCGTCTTCTCACGATCTGGATCTCCCCATAGTATTCTTGCCCTCCTACCGATCGTTTCGGTGTTCCACAATGTTGCATGCGCATTTGTCGTTCACTCCCTTTACTCGGACTACGTCGACCCGAAAGGCTTCGGTGTAATCAAGTTTATTGACGACACTGCTCTGTCCTTCACTGCCAAATCGACTGCCTTCTCATTCCCACTTACTCCGCTATGGCCTAAACGATGCGGATTGTGCCATTCTCAGAGAAGGCGTTAATCTCCTTCTTACACTGCAAGACTGTTCGTGACCTTACCGTCCTAGTTGTTATTGCCCTTATGGAAATTTTACTGTCGGAAAAGATGTTCATACTCGACGTTCGCGCGTTAGCACCACACCACTTCACGAATTCTGTGATCGCCCGGATCTCCGCCTGCAGGACCGTATTACAGTCAGGCAATCTGAAACAGATCTCAGTCCCTAGGTTCTCAATGTAGATCTCCAGGCTCACTCTGACCTCTAGCTTTAAACCATCCGTGTAACATGATTTTCCAGATGGCAATACTAGAGTTCGGTCAATCCAAGTCTGTGCCGATGGCAGCAGTGCCTCGCACTCGACTTTAAGGTTCATCTCAGGTATCCTATCAGAAACATCTTCCCTTCCTTCCAGGTTTCCTATCGTCGTCTCGATTATACGGCTATAGTATGAGCTGCTCCCATCCTCTATCTATTCTCCCATCGCCCTAAGTCTCATAGCCGCAATGGCTGCCGCACCTTTAAACTGCATGTCTATGGGTCGTATATCTGGAATGGCCTCTTTTGCTCTAGTAAGAGTGTTTCTCACTGCCTATGCCAAGAAAACACGTTCTCTGAACATTTAGTATAACCCTAACGTTGCACTTTTTCTCCATCGCACTCCACCAAACTACTAAGGCTTAAGAAAGTATTGGTATAATCACGCTTCTGTAGAGCCAGTGGACTATGTACGGATTCAGACCCTATTTTGAGCCTACGGCCCGTCTACATAGTGCCTAACTGTGAACCTCCTCGGTACGCTCCTGTAATACTTCCAAATCAGTTTCCTGTCCAAGATTACACCTATTAACGGAAACCTAGTATTGCATTCTGGAAGATTATGCTGCACGGAAGGATCAAAGCGAGAGGACAGAGTGGGCATGGGGGTTTACATTGAGAACCTAGGGACTGAGATCTGTTTTGGACTGCCTGACCATAATACGGTCCTGCAGGCGGAGATACGGGCGATCACGGAATGCGTGAAGTGGTGTGGTGCTAATGCGAGGTTGTCTGACTGTGCTCATCTTTACCGACTGTAAAATTGCCATAAAGGCAATAAAAACCAGCATGGTAAGGTCACGAAAAGTCTTGCAGTGTAATAAAGAAGATTAACGCCTTCACTGAGGATAGCATCGTTTGGGTGCCGGGCCATAACGGAGTAGGTTGAAATGAAAGGGCAGACGATTTGGCGGTGGGCCAGAGGACTGCCCATGGAAGTCGCATTCACCAACCAATGTCGCTGAAATTCGGCACAGTGAATTTGCGTAGGACCCTCGATATCCGTTTGGAATATGGTTTAGGTCAGACACTATATCTTCATATAGAACGATCTCCCATAAATGCCGCATTTATTAATTACGGTATATTTTGAAACTTAAAGCTGTGTTAGGCCTTTCATTATCAGTGCGGCTATATACGCCGATCTCCCAATGTACGGTCTTTCACCCATAAATGGCTTTTTTTTACCCGACTTCGATATACTTGCAATGGGTTCATAAAAGTTTAATTTTTACCGAATTTTTTCTAAATCTAGTCCTGAGGTTGTAGTTATCCGAAGTTCGGCCTGACCTATTTCAACGGCTTTTTGTTTGTTTAGACTATTTCTCAGAACTTATCTTCTACTGTTGCTTGTTTAGAAAATAAAAATGTTCGACAAACAAACAAGTTAAGTAACCAAACGAAGGAAATTCATGAATTGCAAAGGGAAAAAATATATTCAACATGCCTCCAGAATTTGCCGACGTGTGCAACGTGTTCTCAAGAAAATCCAAAATTGAAAAACTATGCATGTGTATGTGTGTGTGTGTGTGTGTGTGTGTGTGCGCGCGGTTGCTTATTTTGGAAATAGCACTAAGTGACTGAGTGGATGTGTGGATGTCTATATCATAAACAAGCCAAAGACGCTTCTATGTGCAGGCTTTTGTATCCTTTTCTTGGCATTTCTTTCCAACTACCTACCTCAAACCCTAAATGCCGAATGAAAAAAAAAAAAAACAATAAAGAGCGTGCTAAGTTCGGCCGGGCCGAATCCTATATACCCTCCACCATTGATCGTATTTGTAGAGTTCACATTAGTCTCGTATGATGAAGGTCATGAGAGAAACCGTTGTACAAAATTTCAGACAAATCGGATGAGAATAGCGCCCTCTAGAGGTTCAAGAAGTCAAGATCCCCGATCGGTTAATATAGCAGCTATATCAGGTTCTATACCGATTTACGCCATACTTAGCACAGTTATTGGAAGTAAAACAAAACACTTCATGCTAAATTTCAGTTAAATCGGATGAGAATTGCGCCCTCTAGAGGCTCAAGAAGTCAAGACCCAAGATCGGTTTATATGGCAGCTATATCAAAACATGAACCGATTTAAACCATACTTAGCGTTGTTATTGGAAGTAAAAACAAAACACCTCATGCAAAATTTTAGCCAAATCGGATGAGAAATGCGCCCTCTAGAGGCTCAAGAAGTCAAGATCCAAGATCGGTTTATATGACAGCTACATCAAAAGATGGACCGATTTAAACCATACTCAGCGTTGTTTTTGGAAGTGATACCAAAACACCTCATGCAAAATTTTAGCCAAATCGGATGAGAATTGCGCCCTCTAGAGGCTCAAGAAGTCAAGACCCAAGATCGGTTTATATGACAGCTACATCAAAACATGGACCGATTTAAACCATACTCAGCGTTGTTGTTGGAAGTGATATCAAAACACTACGTGCTAAACTTCAATCAAATCGGATAAGAATTGCGCCCTCTAGAGTTTCAAGAAGTCAAGACCCAAGATCGGTTTATATGGCAGCTATATCAGGTTATCTTCCGATTTGAACCATACTTGGTACAGTTGTTAGATATCATAACAAAACATGTCGTGCAAAATTTCATTCCAATCGGATAAGAATGGCGCCCTCTAGAGGCTCAAGAAGTCAAGACCCCAGATCGGTTTATAAGGCAGCTATATCAGGTTATCCTCCGATTTGAACCATACTTGGCACAGTTGTTGGGTATCATAGTAAAACTCGTCGTGCAAAATTTGATTCCAATCGGATAAGAATTGCGCCCTCCAGAGGCTCAAGAAATCAAGACCCAAGATCGGTTTATATGGCAGCTATATCAAAACATGGACCGATATGGCCCATTTACAATACCAACCGACCTACACTAATAAAAAGTATTTGTGCAAAATTTCAAGCGGCTAGCTTTACTCCTTCGAAAGTTAGCGTGCTTTCGACAGACAAACGGACGGACGGACAGACGGACGGACTGACGGACGGATATGGCTAGATCGACTTAAAATGACATGACGAACAAGAATATGCATACTTTATGGGATCTTAGGCACATATTTCAAGGTGTTACAAACAGAATGACAAAATTAGTATACCTCCATCCTATGGTGGAGGGTATAAAAACAGACAAAAAGATATAAATGAAACAATACAAATGAATGAATGAGCGAATGAATGATCTAAACATTTTGCAGCTGTAATATATCGTGTAACATATTTCCCATGGTCCGTCTTCGTCTAGCTCCACTTCTCCCTCTCCTATTCCTTCTGTGCTATATGAAAGTCTCACTTAGCTAGAACAAGACAATCACTTAAATATACCAGCAAAAGAAAAGAAAACACATGAATGTTTACTTATATGGGAAAAAAGTATGGGCCGTTCAGGAAGTTGATGGCTCTTCCTAAACGGAGTTAAGATCCACCCACAAACGGGTCGGGAAACGATGCTGAATCTACAACCAGTTGAGATATACATTCGAGGCTAAGCCGCTAAGCTTACGCTTAGGCAGAGGAAACTTGGCATTCTGAGAGAAGGCGGCCACCAACACTGCTACATTCAGGAGGGTCTCAGACTATCTGTCGCCAAGGCCGTTTCGGGAGACCGGAAACGTCACTCCTCACTCACTCCTCCCGGAATGAAGGAGTGGGAGGTGGATGCTGTGTTTGAGTTAGATGAGACCTCGATTTGGACTGACGGCTTCGGGATGGAGTCAGAGACGATACTGGAGTTTTACTCGGTGACACTCGACATCGATATGTCAGTTAGACTGCTCGAGTGCACGATCTGTCAGACAGAGGTCTATGACACTTCGTTGGCGGCAAAGGAGATTCGAAGGATGGACCTGTCATATGTGAACAGTATGGTGTCCCTGTAGGCCTTGAATTGAAGGATATTAAGATCGAAGTAGATGACGGAGTGTTTGGAGGCCCTGAACAAGCTCCTGGATCAAGACATCATGTTTGCCTAGGTTCCTGGACACATTGGTGTACTGGGAAATGGGAAGGCGGACGAGTATACCAGGAAGGGCACCTCCATGGCAAGCACATGTCTTTTGTCGAACTTCTAAACCTTGTACAGGAGATGGCCAGTGCAGAGGCGATTGTGAGCAGGGAATCTGTGAATGGTTGTCGGATTGCCTGGACGCTCTGGCCAGCTGTTGGCCGTAATAGGATGAGGGAGTTGCTGACCCTCCTCGATAACGTGTCACTGAGTACGATTAGAGAAATAATAAACGGACACGCACAACGGCTACTGTGACTGATGTCTTGGTGAGGTTGAGGAGGAAACGATCGTACACCTGCTCTGCTCATGCCCGAGTCTATAGGGGCCTTCCATCCTAGGCCTGTGGCCGGTCTTGCACACATGCCTTTTGTCCAACTACTGAACCTTGTAGAGGAGATCGCCAGTGCAGAGGCGATGGCGTGCTGCGAATCTGTGAATGGCTGTCGGATTGCCAGGACACTCTTGTCTGCTGTTGGCCGGATGAGGATGAGGAAGTTGCCTACGATTACAGGAGTAATAACCGGACAACGATTACAGGAGTAATAACCGCACAACGACTACTGTGGACGATGTCTTGATGAAGTTGAGAAGGAAATGATCATACGCCTGCTCTGCTCTTGCCCGAGTCGAAAGGGACTTTCCAGGCTTTCCATCCTACAGAGACGGTCTTCTCCGATGGGTAGTCTCCTCAGATATATGGATAAGAATGGTTTGATTGCATACCCAAACGCGGAGTACCAAGGCTGGGCGCTTGGCGAGTGAATACTTGAGTGAGGGTTGAAGCTCTTGAGGGTTTAAGCTCCGGGGAGGCACTCGCGTAGTGACGTAATGCATAGGCGCTTGCTGTATTTTTTTCCATATCTCTTCATTATCCTTTCGGGGGATGCGGATGACAGTGTATTTTCATCATCATGATTTTTTTCACCAGATTTACATTTTTCCTTTCCTTCTTTTGCTTGCTAGGGTGTCGCAATGAGCCGGACTAACCTTCGAGAGAACTCAACTTTCGGGCGGGACACCCATTTAACCTAACCTAAACTATGGCTTATCCTGATGGACCATATATACATATAGCTGCCATATAGACCGATCTGCCGATTCAGGGTCTTTGGCCCATAAATGACGCTTTAGTAGTAAACAGAATAATGTAGGGTACTATATAGTTGGTGCCTACCGATTTTTGTTTTTCCATTTTTATACCCTCCACCATAGGACGAAGATATACTAATATCGTCATTCTGTTTGTAACTACTCGAAATATTCGTCTGAGACCCCATAAAGAATATACATTTTTTGATCGTGGTGACATTTTATGTCGATCTGGCCATGTCCGTCCGTCTGTCTGTCGAAAGCACGCTAACTTTCGAAGGAGTAAAGCTAGCCGCTTGAAATTTTGTACAAATACTTCTTATTAGTGTAGGCCCAGTTACAATCGTCGGGATTGTAACTGGGCGATATCGATCCATGTTTTGATATAGCTGTCACCGATCTGGGATCTTGACTTCTTGAGCCTCTAGAGGGATTGGAATCAAATTTTGCACGACGTGTTTTGTTGCGATATCCAACAACTGTACCAAGTATGGTACAAATCGGAAGATAACCTGATATAGCTGCCATATAAACCGATCTTGGGTCTTGACTTCTTGAGCCTCTAGAGGGCGCAATTCTTATCCGATTGGAAATATATTTTTCACGACCTGTTTTGTTGTGATATCTAACAACTGAACCAAGTATTGTCCAAATCAGATGATAACCTGATAAAGCTGCCATATAAACCGATCTGGGATATTGACTTCTTGAGCCTCTAGAGGGCGCAATTATTATCCGATTGGAATGAAATTTTGCACGACGTGTTTTGTTATGATATCCAACAACTGTGCCAAGTATGGTTCAAATCGGTTCATAACCTGATATAGCTGCCATATAAACCGATCTTGGGTCTTGACTTCTTGAGCCTCTAGAGGGCGCAATTATTATCCGATTCGAATGATATTTTTCACGACCTGTTTTGTTGTGATATATAACAACTGAACCACGTATTGTCCAAATCAGATGATAACCTGATATAGCTGGCATATAAACCGATCTTGGGTCTTGACTTCTTGAGCCTCTAGAGGGCGCAATTCTTATCCGATTGGAATGAATTATTATAATTTAGTGAATTAGTTTGTTACACCCAAAAGGAAGAGAGAGAGATCCATTGATGGGTATATCGATCGACTCAGAATCACTTTCTGATTCGATTTAGCTATGTCCGTCTGTCTGTCTGTCCGTCTGTCCATGTTAATTTGTGTACAAAGTACAGGTCGCAGTTTTCATCCGATCGTCTTCAAATTTGGTACAGACATGTTTTTCGGCCTAAAGACGAAGCCTATTGAAATTGGAAAAAATCTGTTCAGATTTGGATATAGCTCTCATATATATGTTCGTCCGATTTTCAGTAATAATGCAATAAAATTGTCATTTGTTACCCGATTGTCTAGAAATTTGGCATGAAGGGTTTGCTTATGACCCCCGATATTATAGGTGAATTTCATAGAAATCGGTACAGATTTGCATATAGCTCTCATATATATGTTCGTCCGATTTTCAGTAATAATGCAATAAAATGGTCGTTTGTTAACCGATTCTCTCGAAATCGGGCAGGAAGGATTTTCTAATGACTCTCGGTATTGTTGGTGAATTTCATGGAAATCGGTTCAGATTTAGATATAGATCTCTTATATATATATATCGCCCGATTTTAACTTTTAGAGTCACAGCAAACGCATTTATTGACCCATCTTGGCAAAATTTTGCAAAACCCATTCCTCGACGACTGCCGCAGTATCTGAGAAGTTTGCTCGAAATCGGTTCAGATTTAGATATAGCTCCCATATATATGTTCGTCCGATTTTCAGTAATAATGCAATAAAATGGTCTTTTGTTAACCGATTTTCTCGAAATTTGGCAGGAGGGATTTTTTCTTAACTCTCAATATTTCTGGTGAATTTCATGGAAATCGGTTCAGATTTAGATATAGCTCTCTTATATATTTATCGCCTGATTTTAACTTTTAGAGTCACAGCAAACGCATTTATTGACCCATCTTGCCAAAATTTTGCAAAACCCATTCCTCGACGACTGCCGCAGTATCTGAGGAGTTTGCTCGAAATCGGTTCAGATTTACATATAGCTCCCATATATATGTTCGTCCGATTTTCAGTAATAATGCAATAAAATGGTGTTTTATTAGCCGATTTTCTCGAAATTTGGCAGGAGAGATTTTCTCTAGACTCTCAATATTGCTGGTGAATTTCATAGAAATCGGCCCAGATTTAGATATAGCTGTCATATATGTATATGGCCAGATTTTCACCCCAAGAGCCACTGCAAGCGCATTTTTTAACCAATCTTGCCAAAATTTTGCACAACGCTTTCCTCGACGACTACTACATTATCTGAGAAGTTTGCTCGAAATCGGTTCAGAAGTAGATATAGCTCTCATATATATGTTCCTCAGATTTTGGGTTATTTGCCATAATGTTGTCATTTGTCAACCATAGTTTTAACAGTTTGAACATATTTGCTCGCCGAGGTCCATTAAAAATTGATTCAGAATTGGGTGATTTGATTCATTGTAAAGGGTGATTTTCATTGTAAAGGGTGATTCATTGTAAAGGGTAAAGGGTGATTCATTGTAAAGGGTGATTTTTTTGAGGTTAGGATTTTCATGCATTAGTATTTGACAGATCACGTGGGATTTCAGACATGGTGTCAAAGAGAAAGATGCTCAGTATGCTTTGACATTTCATCATGAATAGACTTACTAACGAGCAACGCTTGCAAATCATTGAATTTTATTACCAAAATCAGTGTTCGGTTCGAAATGTGTTCATTCACCGTAACGTTGCGTCCAACAGCATCTTTGAAAAAATACGGTCCAATGATTCCACCAGCGTACAAACCACACCAAACAGTGCATTTTTCGGGATGCATGGGCAGTTCTTGAACGGCTTCTGGTTGCTCTTCACTCCAAATGCGGCAATTTTGCTTATTTACGTAGCCATTCAACCAGAAATGAGCCTCATCGCTGAACAAAATTTGTCAAAATTTGAACACATTTCGAACCGAACACTGATTTTGGTAATAAAATTCAATGATTTGCAAGCGTTGCTCGTTAGTAAGTCTATTCATGATGAAATGTCAAAGCATACTGAGCATCTTTCTCTTTGACACCAAGTCTGAAATCCCACGTGATCTGTCAAATACTAATGCATGAAAATCCTAACCTCAAAAAAATCACCCTTTACTTATAGGGTAGGTGTAGGGTATTATACGGCACCGCCCGACTTTTGCCCTTCCTCACTGCTTTCAATTTGAATTAGCTATTCAAGAAACTTTGTTCATCATGGAATGTCCTACATGTCGATATGTGTGTCGCAATCGCTTTGCTTTTTAAAGAGGTTTTTTAGGCAAAAATAAAAACACAATTGATACGTGCTTTAATTTTTGCCATACCTCCTGGTTGGCGCAAAAAACGAAAAAACGGAGAATTGCGCCGAAACCTTTTCCATGAAAAGAGTATCAAATTTTGCCGTAATTGATTCCATGGAATGTTTCCCAATGGGCCTTAAACACAACTGGAGCAAAATGACGAACAGTTTAAGATGATGCATGAATTTCCTCCAAATTCATAAAGAGTCTTAGATTGATGCTGCTTTAAAGAGAAGTAAAGAAAGAGAAAAAACTCTAAGGATGTGAGAAAACGTGCCTTTGATATATTTGAAATATTTTGAATGATTACGGATAATAAATTTTAACAATTTCTTAGGAATTTCATTTGAATTGCAGGCTTAAATTTGTAAATTTACAAAAAAAAAGTGGTTCATCGGATTTTTGAGTTGAATAACAATGCCTTTAGCTGAACACTTGAAATCAGTGCAATGGAATCTCACTTTAAGCGGATTATTTTTTCAGCAAAAAAAACCTTACTCTTTAATTTAAATTAAAAGGTAGACTTCAAGTGTTTAAGTGCATTTAATTATACAATATTGGGGTGATTGACTTAGAATCACTTTTTGAGGCGATCTATCCACGTCTGTGTTTTTTTCTGCCTGTCTTCACTTGAATTTTTCTAATCAACAAGTTAGATTGATAGCTTCGCTATACTCTCTCTCTCTGCTGGTGCCATGAGTATGGCACCAGCTCTATTAGGTCTACATTACTCAGTTGGTTTTACTTTTAATTACATAAAAGAGGTGGTTATCTCCTTCTAGTGCTGGCAACACTTGTGAGGTATTTAATTTAGGTAATCAGCCGTTCAAACTTCTTTACTAAGTGATGTCGCAATGCGACAAGCCTTTCCGACTCGGCTATCAAAAAGAGGTCCCTGTCACCATTGAGCTTAAACTTGTATTGGACAGCACTCATATAGCAGAAGCAGTTCCCCTGCGGTTGGCTTCGTTATGTCAGCCATATAAAGATTGTACAGGACGGGCCCAACGACAGATTCCTGCAGGACACCAGTCCTGATACTTTTCAAGACTGTCGCTGTCACCTTGAATGATCTTTCGTTGTGTTGGTCCTCCACAATTTCAATGATGAAACCATCAAAGCCTTAACATCTGCATTTTGTGCACTAGCCCCTCCTGCCAAACCGTATCGAAGGCCTTTGCAAAGACCAGGCTCGCCGCTGTTGTGACCGTTCGTTTGTTAAACCCCTTTTATGACTCTATTCGACAGGCCTATTAGTGCATGCGTTGTAGAAGTCTATTGCCTAAAGCCCAACTTGAACTCCCGTAGTATCAGAGACTTCTCGATGTAATCGTTCATAGCCTGGAGAATAAGAATCTCAACAAGTAAAAAGGCATTAAGTTTAACCGGGCTGAACTTTGGATACCCACCACCATTCGTCAACACCATTTAACCACAACAAGTAAAGAGGCGTTAAGTTCGGCCGGGCCGAACTTTGAATACCCACCACCTCGGGTATATAGACATGTCCGTCCTGCTATCTATTGAAATCACGCTACACTCTTCAAAAATAGAGGTATTGAGCTGAAACTTTGCACAGATTCTTTTTTTGTCCATAAGCAGATTAAGTTCAAAGATGGGCTATATCGGACTATATCTTGATATAGCCCCCATATAGACCGATCCGCCGGTTTAGGGTTTAAGGCCCATAAAAGCCACATTTATTATCCGATTTTGCTGAAATTGGGAACAGTGAGTTGTGTTAGACCCTTCAACATCCTTCATCAATTTGGCCCAGATCGGTCCAGATTTGCATATAGCTGCCATATAGACCGATCCTCCGATTTAAGGTCTTAGGCCCATCAAAGCCACATTTATTATCCGATTTTGCTGAAATTTGGGGCAGTGAGTTGTGTTATGCCCTTCAACATCCTTCATGAATTTGGCCCAGATCGGTCCAGATTTGGATATAGCTGCCATATAGGCCGATCCTCCGATTTAGGGTCTAAGGCCCATAAAAGGCGCATTTATTATCCGAGGTCGCCGAAAGTTTGGACAGTGAGTTGTGTTAGACCCTTCGACATTCTTCGTTAATTTGGCTCAGATCAGTCCAGATTTGGATATAGCTGCCATATAGGCCGATACTCCGATTTAGTGTCTTATGCCCATAAAAGGCGCATTTATTGTCCGATTTTGCCAAAATTTGGGACAGTGAGTAGTGTTAGACCCTTCAACATCCTTCATCAATTTGGCCCAGATCGGTCTAGATTTGCATATAGCTGCCATATAGACCGATCCTCCAATTTAGGGTCTTAGGCCCATAAAAGCCACATTTATTATCCAATTTTGCGGAAATTTTGGACAGTGAGTTGTGTTATCCCCTTCAACATCCTCCGTCAATTTGGCTCAGATCGGTCCAGATTTGGATATAGCTGCCATATAGGCCGTTCCTCCGATTTAGGGCCTTAGGCCCATAAAAGGCGCATTTATTGTCCGATGTCGCCGAAATTTGGGACAGTGAGTTAAGTTAAGCCCCTTCATATACTTCTGCATTATGGGACCGACCGGTCCAGATTTTAATATAGCAGCCATATAGACCGATCTCTCGGTTTTAGGTTTTGGGGCAGTTAAAAGCGCATTTATTGTCCGATGTCACCGCAATTTGGGACATTAAGTTGTGATAGGCCCTTCTACACCCTTCTTCAATTTCACTCGGATCGGATGAGATTTGGATATAGCTGCCATATAGACCGATCTTCCTATTTAGGATCTTATGCCCATAAAAGGCGCATTTATTGTCCAATGTTGCCGAAATTTGGGACAGAGAGTTAAGTTACGCCCCTTCACATGTTTCTGCAATGTGGTCTAGATCGATCAAGATTTGCATATAGCTGCCATATAGACCGATATCTCGATTTAAAGTCCTGGCCCCAAAAAAGGCACATTTATAATACGATTTGACCGAAATTTGACACATTGACTTATGTTAGGCTTTTCGACATCCATGTTGTATATTGTTCAGATCGGTTTATTTTCAGATATATTGGGTTGCCCAAAAAGTTATTGCGGATTTTTCATATACTTTTTTCTAAAGCAAGCTAAAAGTAACAGCTGATAACTGACAAAAGAAAGAATGCAATTACAGAGTCACAAGCTGTGAAAAAATTTGTCAACGCCGACTATATGAAAAATTCGCAATTACTTTTTGGGCAACCCAATATATGAGTTGTGGTATGGGTATAGTATGGTGCATACCACCCCGTTTATGGCAATCTATACCCATATCATTAACTTTAATTAAGACATCATTGATAAATCTCCTGTGTTTATTCTCTAGGTACTCATTATGCCACAAAGAGGTCCACTCATAATTGCAATTACCAAATTTTCCCATTCATTTTTCAATAATCCCAAAACCATAAGGTCCCAACATTGGTCATGCTTCAGGCATTAAAGAAACCATTTCGGAACTCCTCTCCCTATTTTAATGTCAAATTTATGCCATAAAAAAATATTATTCCATTAAATATTTGCCTATTGATTTTCTAAATTTTGCATATTTATTCAACATTACCAAATCATTTCTATATTTTTTTTCAAGTTTTCTACCCTCCAACAATAAAGAGTCTCAATGAAACCACTAAAGATGATCCCCGAATTGTTTATGCATCTCTATGGCAAAATACTCAAGAGTTGTTTTATTTGTTTATTTATTTTTTTTTACCCCAATGCATGCCATAGCCAAATGCTTTTTGGTTTTTAATCTGTGGCTCGAGTTAACTTCAATCTGCATATCAATGACTAGTGGGGAGGTGCATTTCCAAAATGCTACAACCTCCCCCAAAAATAGAAAAACATTTGGCTTGTTTTGATTTTATTTGGGGATTTTGTGCCCTTGTCGAAACTTCATGGAAATAGATTCTAAAACACTTTAGGCCGTCTTTTGCCGTTTATATTAACCCAACAGCCTCCCCGCCTCCCCTTCTCGCAGCATGGTCTAGCACGCACTCCTAGAATAGAAATATTTTCCAATGCCAGCTGCTAGGGAAATCTATAGCAACCCTCCATCATCGATGACTTCCTACCCAGTTCCTGGTGGGTTACACTTCGCTACACACCCAATGCTTAAAATTGCTTAATTCACTGTAAAACGCTATATTTAAATTATTATTGTTGTTGTTATTGTTACTGTTCTCTGCTGTTATTGCCGTGTTCAGAAGTTTGCAACACGAGAAAAATTCAGGACAAAACTTTTCTTTGCCATGACAGCAGGGGCTTAATGAGTTCACTCCTATAAGAAATTCCAAAAAAAAAAAAAACGATTTTTGCCTTTTGTTGCCAAAGCAACACCCACACACTCGCACACACACACACGCGCAAAAACCTATTTGCTTACCACCGCAATCACCACCTCAACCAACACCAACTCAAGGCAAGTGATTTTATGCTTATGTGGAATTTCTCCATCACAAAAGTCGAAAATCTTAATGCTTTGATCTAAGTGTGTTTGTCGGAGGTTTAACACACGCATAGTTAAGTTTGAGCTGAGGCAAATTGGGAAAATGGAAAAATGGTTTTTACTTCACTTACTGCCAATGTTGATCAAATGTTAATATGCAAAGAGGTTTAGAGTAGCATTCATTAAAAAATGACTTCAAGCGGGTTTGCTTTTCATCAAAAGATTTATGAAGGGCAAAAAAAAAAAAAAAACGGCCAGAGGTAGGCCTAAACAGGTAGATGAAGTATAAGAGGAAAAAAATGGAAATGGTTGTATCGGGGAACGAAGAAAAGATAAAAGTTAAAGAAAAAGAATGGAAGAATGGAAGAATTGTGAACTAAAGGACAGACAATCGAAAAGACGAAAAAATTGGATGGCTAGTCAAACGAGGATCCAATAATTGTTAAAAAAAAGCCGTAGAGCTTTGGAAACGCCAACAATAAAACCCACCAGGGTGGGATCTTTGACCCTCAAGCATCAATAACTCAGCGAGTTTTTATCATATCAAAAATTGCTTTGAACTCAGTGGCTAAATTTGTTTTTCTCTGCAAAAAAAAAAAATAATATCCAAACGCAAACCTTGATTTCCCGTAAATATTTTTATACCCTCCACCATAAGATGGGGGGTATACTAATTTCGTCATTCTGTTTGTAACTACTCGAAATATTCGTCTGAGACCCCATAAAGTACATATATTCTTGATCGTCGTGACATTTTATGTCGATCTAGCCATGTCCGTCCGTCTGTCCGTCCGTCCGTCCGTCCGTCCGTCCGTCCGTCTGTCTGTCGAAAGCACGCTAACTTCCGAAGGAGTAAAGCTAGCCGCTTGAAATTTTGCACAAATACTTCTTATTAGTATAGGTCGGTTGGTATTGTAAATGGGCCATATCGGTCCATGTTTTGATATAGCTGCCATATAAACCGATCTTGGGTCTTGACTTCTTGAGCCTGTAGAGTGCGCAATTCTTATCCGATTGGAATGAAATTTTGCATGACGTGTTTTGCTATGATATCCAACAACTGTGCTAAGTATGGTTCAAATCGGTCAATAACCTGATATAGCTGCCATATAAACCGATCTTGGGTCTTGACTTCTTGAGCCTCTAGCGTGCGCAATTCTTATCCGATCAGAACGAAATTTTGCACAACGTGTTTTGTTATGATATCCAACAACTGTGCCAAGTATGGTTTAAATCGGTCCATAACCTGATATAGCTGCCATATAAACCGATCTTGGGTCTTGACTTCTTGAGCCTCTAGAGTGCGCAATTCTTATCCGATTGAAATGAAATTTTGCACGATGTGTTTTCTTATTATATCCAACAACAGTGCTAAGTATGATTTAAATCGGTCCATAACCTGATATAGCTACCATATAAACCGATCTTGGGTCTTGACTTCTTGACCCTCTAGAGTGCGCAATTCTTATCCGATTGGAATGAAATTTTGCACGACGTGTTTTGTTACGATATTCAACAACTGTGCCAAGTATGGTTCAAATCTGTTCATAACCTGATATAGCTACCATATAAACCAATCTTGGGTCTTGACTTCTTGACCCTCTAGAGGGCACAATTCTTATCCGATTTGAATGAATTTTTGCACGAAGTATTTCGTTATGATATCCAACAACTGTGCCAAGTATGGTTTAAATCTGTCCATAACCTGATATAGCTGCCATATAAACCGATCTTGGGTCTTGACTTCTTGAGCCTCTAGAGGGCGCAATTCTTATCCGATTTGAATGAATTTTGGCCCGACGTGTTTTGTTATGATATCCAACAACTGTGCCAAGTATGGTTTAAATCGGTTCATAACCTGATATAGCTGTCATATAAACCGATCTGGGATCTTGACCTATAGAGGTCGCAATTATTATACGATTTGCCTGAAAAATTGTACGACGGATTCTCTCATGACCGTCAACATACGTGTTTATTATGGTCTGAATCGGTCTATAGCCCGATACAGCTTCCATATAAATCGATCTCTCTATTTTACTTCTTGAGCCCCCAAAGGGTGCAATTCTTATTCGAATTGATTGACATTTTACACAGGTCTCCAACATATAATTTAATTGTGGTCCAAACCGGACCATATCTTGATATCGCTCTAATAGCAAAGCAAATCTTTTCTTATATCCTTTTTTGCCTAAGAAGAGATGCCGTGAAAAGAACTCGACAAATGCGATCCATGGTGGAGGGTATATAAGATTCGGCCCGGCCGAACTTAGCACGCTTTTACTTGTTTTTAATATTTTTTCGATTTTTATACAGCCGAAACCCATCCAGGTGGGATCCTAATTTTCTACAAAGTAGTTTCTGACCCATCATAAAAAGAAAGATTATAAACAAGTAAAAAGGCCGGGCCGAACATTGGATACCCACCAACTTGAGAATATATGTAAATCACCTTTCGTCATCATCCGGTGAAAAATGAGCCATAGCAATTATATCGAAATATGGTCCGATTTGAACCAAACTCGGCACGGACATTGAATGGTCTAATAAGTACAAGTCATTGTCCAATTTTGCAGAACAAAATACTGGTTTTTTGGTAGCAATATTAAAATATAGGCCAGAATCTGAACCATATACGAAACGGATGTCGAAAAGCATACCATAAATTACTGTGCCAAATTTCAGCGAAATCGAAATCAGCGACAACTTACTGTCCCAAATTTCGGCGAAATCGGACCTTTTTACGGGCCCAAAACCTTAAATCGAGAGATCGGTCTATATGGCAGCTATATCCAAATTTGGACCGATTGGGGCCAAAATGAAAACAATAAAAGCGCCTTTTATGGGTCCAAGACCTAAAATCAAGAGATCAGTCTATATGGCAGCTACATCCAAATCTGCACCTATCTGAGCCAAACTGCAGAAGGATGTGGAGGAGCCTAACACAACTCGCTGTCTCAAATTTCGGCGATAACGGATAATAAATGCGCCATTTATGGGCCCAAATCTTTAATCGAGAGATCGGACTATATGACAGCTATATCTAGATTTGGACCTGTTGGGGCCAAATTTCAACAAAATATATCCAAATTTGGACCGATTGGGCCCAAATTTCAGCAAAATCGGATAATAAATGTGGCTTTTATGGGCTTTAGAGGTCAAATCGGCGGATCTGGGGGCTGAATCAAGATGTAGTCCGATGTAGCCCATCTTCGAGTTTAACCTGCCTATGGAAAAATCAATTAAAAAGGCGTTAAGTTCGGCCGGGCCAAACTTTGGACACCCACCACCACGGGTGTAGATATAAATAGCTCCCATATATATGTTCGTCCGATTTTGGATAATTTGCAATAATGTTGTCAATTGTCAACCGTAGTTAGTATAGTTTGAACAGATTTGCTCCAAATTTACGGGTTGTTTAATAACCCATCTGGTAATGTCCGTCGAGGTCCATCAAAATTGGTTTAGAATTGGATACATCTCCTACATTGTACTTATAGGGTAGGTGTAGGGTATTACACAGTCGGCATCGCCCGATTTTCGCCCTTCCTTACAGGTTTTTTTATCTGAAGGGGGAGCGGACCCTCCCCCTTGCACTAATTTTCAGAAATGCCAGATCTCGGAAATGGGTGGTGCGATTTTAGCGAAATTTTGTGTGCTCTCTTATAGTAAGCTTAAAAAAATTTGGTGTTCTATTTTCAGATGGGATACATAGGGGGGCACCCCCCCCCAAAAAAAAAAAACTTACCAATTTCATATATTACCATATACGACACTATGGTGGGGGGGTGGTTTTGGGGAGCGGCGGCCCCCCAAACACTTGGTCCCACATTTGGATATCAGATTCGTATTCTAAACCCAAATACCTTTTATTAAAGCCCCATAACGTCATGGACACTAAAAAAGTCCTGTTTGGGGGTATTTTTGGGAAGGGATGAACCCCCTAGAAACTTGGTCCCTCATTTGGAAATCAGATTCGTATTTTACTCCCTAATACTTTTCACTTGAGTCCCATATTGCCATGGTCAGTAAATATGTTCGATTTAGGGGTGGTTTTGGGGATTGGGGTGATCACCTAAACACTTGGTCCGACTATTGGATATCAGATACGTTATTGGTATGGGGGGTGTTTGGCGAATACCAAATACCTTTATTTGAGCATTTATTTGAGTATTTTGGGAATAGAGATCTACCCCTTTTTCCAAAAAAACTTAGTTCTGAAAGTGGGTATCAATTCTTGCTCTACCCCCCAATTCCTTTCATTTAAGCTCCACATTGACATGGCCGGTAAATATGCCCGATTTAGGGGTGTTTTGGGGATTGGAGTGGTCACCCAAACACTAAGCCCTGAAAATATATCAGGAACGTGCTCTATTCTCATATATCATTTATTTGAACCCCATATTGCCATTGCCCTCAAAATTGGATATCAAATTCGTTTTCTAATCTCATTTAAACACCTTATTACAAAAGTCAGCAAATATGTCCGGTTTGGGGTATTGGCCCTAAAAGCAATGAACATTTAGATCCACTCTCTTTAAGACCCAAATTGTTTTGGTGAGCAAATACGTCCTAGTTGGGGGTTGTTATGGTGGTGGGACGTCCGCTAGACAGTTGGCCCCTAATGTTGATATCAGATACGTGGTCTACTCCCACATTCCTTTAATTTGAGCCCCTTATTTCCTTAGTCGGCAAACATGACCGGTTTGGGGGGTGTTTTGGGGGATGGGCGGCCACTCAGTGAGTTGGCCTTGAAAATATATATGGGATTCGTGTTCTACTTTAAAAACCCTCTTATTTGAGCCTCATATTGCAAAAGTCAGAAAATAATTACTATTTGCGTAGTGTTGTGGGCGCGGGGTGGCCCCATAGACACTTTTCCTGAATATTGATATTAAATTCGTGCTTTACTCCCAAAGACCTTTCATTTAAGCCCCATTTAGCTATGGTTGTAAATTTGTCCCCTTTGGGGGATGTTTTTGGGAAGAGGCGGCCCCCAAAACACTTGGTCCCATATTTGGATATCAGATTCGTATCCTACACTCAAATACCTTTTATTTAAGCCCCATATTGCCATGGTCAGTAAATAAGTCCAGTTTGGGGGGTGTTTTGAGGAAGCGTGGTCCGAAATTTGGATATCAAATTTTTATTTTTAGGCTACTATATGAGAGCACAAAAAATTTCGCTTAAATCGCACCACCCATCTCCTAGATCTGGAGTTTCTGATAATTAGGGTAAGAGGGAGGGTCCGCCCCCCCTGTCAGATATCAAAAAATGTAGTACCCTATTTTCACCACGAGATCACTACCATGTGAGAAAATTTCAAGAAAATCGGTTCAGCCGTTTCTGAGTCTATAAGGAAAAAGTGTATCTCAAATCATAGGTTTTTTGGAGAAGTAGTACGAGTTTAATATCCAAATTTGTGGTCAAGTACTTCGGAGGCAACTTCACTTCAAAAAATCCTCATGAACGATTATGTAGGACGGTTCTGACCTTATGGAACTGGTACCCATCTGACATGAATATTTGTTGACGCCATTGGGAAAGGTCGTGGAAAATATGGTAGAAAACACTGTTTGCAAATTTCCTGCTGATGGGAATCTGTTATACTATTGGAGCTATGAACAGATTCCCATCAGCAGGAAATTTGCAAACAGTGTTTTCTACCATATTTTCCACGACCTTTCCCAATGGCGTCAACAAATATTCATGTCAGATATGTACCAGTTCCAAAAGGTCAAAATCGCTCTTCATATTCGTTCATGAGGATGGAATGTCACAAAAGCCTATTGAAATTCTACATAATTTCTAGTTTGAGGAACTTGCGGGGATTAATATTCGCACCCTCTTTACAACCTAACCTACTATGAAAACATTATTGAAGTGACCTTTGACAGACATGTCAACACCATAAACTGTCATTCATTCAATCCATTCATCGAAAGGCAGCACCCTAACAACAAATGTGTCGCATAGCAAAGCCCATTTCAACAACTGTCAGCAGCTAAATGGTCAACATAAAGGCACAATAAGGGAGAAATGTTGTTAAACAATATTAACAAAAAAATGTGTAGCCATGTTGTATATGAAAAAAAAGAAAAAATAAAAAAAAAAACACAACATGCAGCGACAGTTTTGTTAAAAGTTAATGTTAACCATGTTACCTCAATGGTAATTAATTAATCCAGCGATTATCTTGATAAGAACTTTTGGTTAATTGAACTTAATACCGTCATGGGAGGCTAAATGGAAATGAAAACACACAAAACATTTATGTGGGATACGCTAATGATAGAAAATATGGAAATAATATAGAAAATGGGCATATGTGTGGTTGGGGAAAAAAATAGGCCTGAGCAAACTTATCTCCTGACTCTCAGTCTGGCGCCTGGCCACTTTACCACATAAAACTTCCTCAAAGTGAGTATGGTCCTGCTTTTACCAGTCCATCTATTTCTACAAAAAAAAGTCTCCCCTTTTGCATTCACCGGTTTTTTTGCTGAGTCTGTCTGGTGTTCCGCTTATTTGTCCTCACATCCATGTATGAAAGCAAAAAAATTGCTTGGAAATTTCATTTCCGTTTCCTTTCAAAACTCATCCAATCATTCTAAAAACATTAGTCATCACACAAAGGTAAACTCAAAACAAAAGAGCTGCTAGTGAATTGCTTTTATGACAGTTTGCCAACATAAATTTTCAACTATCAACGAGCAAAAACAAAAGTGCTTTGAACAGCAACAATGGTGCTTCATGACAATTTCATGCCTCCGTCATCAGAGACTGACCATTGAGAATACAATGTGGCCAAAGGCCATACAGGCACTAGTAACAGTACAAACAGGTTTTTCCAATAGTAATTGATAAGTTGATTTTTTTTCTGTTTGTTTTCATCCCCATTCGATATCATTCAATCTTTTGGGATCACCTACTCCTTAAGGGGAATTTGTTGTTAGGAAACTAACAGTGAAAGTATTGTTAATATCGAATGATAGCAAACTCAAATGTGTTCTATGGAAAAGAAAGTTAGCATGGTAGGTAAGTTTCATTGGTTAACTATTACTGCTTGGGATCCTGAAGGCTTTTCGTATTTACTTCATGGTAATTGGGCTTGCATTCACTTCTGAAATTTTAAAATGAGAACTATGGGTTGCCCAAAAAGTAATTGCGGATTTTTCATATAGTCGGCGTTGACAAATTTTTTTCAACGGTTTATGACTCTGTAATTGCATTCTTTCTTATGTCAGTTATCAGCTGTTAGTTTTAGCTTGCTTTAGAAAAAAAGTGTAAAAAAAGTATCTTTGATTAAAGTTCATTCTAAGTTTTATTAAAAATGCATTTACTTTCTTTTAAAAAATCCGCAATTACTTTTTGGGCAACCCAATATAACGAAACGATGAAAGTTTAAAATCCTATTGTGACCACTATTATGACTCCTATTATCCTTTAAGCAAAGTTAGACAGATTTTTTAATGGCAAAATGACTTTGGTGTTTTTGTATTTTTCAGAGAAATTCCAGTATGCTGTTATGAATTTATGGCTATAATGGCTCCAAGCAATTCACAAGACTGAAAGTGGGACTTTGCAACTAATCCCTCCAGTGAATGCAAACAAGAACAGAAGTTGTATCATAGCCAGCAGTAATCTTAACCTATATCTGATTTCTCGCCCACGGACAGAGATGGTCCGGAAACCAAGGGGCATGACCCAGTACTTGGAGGCTGAAAAGGTGGTAACGACTCCATAACAAAATTCAATGGAAGAGATTGCACTAACGTGGGCCTTTCAAACTAATCCCTCCACTTACTGCAATTAAGAATGGAAGCTGTTTCATAGCCAGCAAGAATATTAACTTGACCTCATACTTGGTGGCGACGTCAATGCCCACCACCAACTTTGAGGTGGCATGGATACCAACAACAGAGGTGAGTCACTTTTTGATAACATTTTGACCACGAACTTAGGAATATGCAAAAGGGAGAAACCGTTCTGCAACTAGCGAGAGTTCCAATCAGGTATGTGCCCCCTTAAGGGCGGAGCGGCTATCACTACGTAAGACTTACTATTCCAGGTGTACACTGGAACTAAAGGTACTCAAAAAGAAAAGCAAGCAACAGAGAGAAGACAAGTAATTCCTTAGCGAAATTCTGTGGAGAAATGCAAATGTCAATTTTGCCCATGAACATTCCACTAAGGAACAGGGGGCAAACTTCTCACATATCAATGAGTGCAGTCCGATTCAAGTTTAAGCTCAATGGTAAGGGGCCTCCTTTTATAGCCGAGTCCGAACGGCGTGCCGCAGTGTAGCACCTCTTAGGAGAGAAGTTTTTGCATGGCATCGTTCCTCACAAATGCAACCAGCATTTGGACGGGAATACCATCGTTAAAATTTTTTTCTGATGGTCACGCCACGATTCGAACCAGGACGTTCAGCGCCATAGGCGGACATGCTAACCTCAGGGCTACGGTGGCCTCCAGAGGAGAATTGGCGCATTGCTGTTTCACCACTACTGTAGTACAGGGTATTTTAACTTAATGCATTGTCCGATCGTCTTAAAATTTGGTACACGCTTGTTTTTCGACCTAGAGACGAGGCTTATTGAAATGTTACAAAAATCGGATCAAATTAAGATATAACTCCTATATATAAAGGGTAATTTTTTTGAGGTTAGGATTTTCATGCATTAGTATTTAACAGATCACGTGGGATTTCAGACATGGTGTCAAAGAGAAAGATGCTCAGTATGCTTTGACATTTCATCATGAATAGACTTACTAACGAGCAACGCTTGCAAATCATTGAATTTTATTACCAAAATCAGTGTTCGGTTCGAAATGTGTTCAAATTTTGACAAATTTTGTTCAGCGATGAGGCTCATTTCTGGTTGAATGGCTACGTAAATAAGCAAAATTGCCGCATTTGGAGTGAAGAGCAACCAGAAGCCGTTCAAGAACTGCCCATGCATCCCGAAAAATGCACTGTTTGGTGTGGTTTGTACGCTGGTGGAATCATTGGACCGTATTTTTTCAAAGATGCTGTTGGACGCAACGTTACGGTGAATGAACACATTTCGAACCGAACACTGATTTTGGTAATAAAATTCAATGATTTGCAAGCGTTGCTCGTTAGTAAGTCTATTCATGATGAAATGTCAAAGCATACTGAGCATCTTTCTCTTTGACACCATGTCTGAAATCCCACGTGATCTGTCAAATACTAATGCATGAAAATCCTAACCTCAAAAAAATCACCCTTTATATGTTCGTCCGATTTTTAGAAATAATGCAATGAAATGGTCATTTGTTAACCGATTCTCTCATTATTTGGCAGGAAGGATTTTCTTTTGACTCTTAATATTACTGGTGAATTTCGTAGAAATCGGTTCAGATTTAGGTATAGCTGTCATTTGCAATGTAAATGTCATGTAAATCGCCCGATTTTCATTTCTTGAACCACTGCAAGCGCATTTATTGACCAATCTTGCCAAAAACTTTGTACAACTCTTTCCTCGGCGACTACCACAATATCTGTTAAGTTTGGTCAAAATCGGTTCAGACATATTTTTTTTTTGCTCGAAATTTGATGCGGGTTGTTCGATAACCCATCCGAAAACATCCGCTGAGGTCCATCAAAATAGATTCAGAGGTTTGCATGTCCCCCTATGACGCTGAACGCCTGTGTTCGAATCCTGGCGAGACCTTCAGAAAAAAATTTTCAGCGGTGGTTTTCCCCTCCTAATGCTGGCAACATTTGTAAGGTACTATGCCATGTAAAACTTCTCTTCACTTCTCACTGCGTCACGCAGTTCGGACTCGGCTATAAAAAGGAGGCCCCTTATCATTGAGCTTAAACTTGAATCGGACTGCACTCATTGATATGTGAGAAGTTTGCCCCTGTGTTCATGTTCATGGGCAATATTTGCAAATTTGCAATTTTGCACCTGGAATGTCCGCACGAAGAAGGGAAAAATTGGATCCCCCATGTTGACGGCCCCCTCAAAAGAATGAAGGACTATGATTTGCGTGTCTGCACCTGGAATATCCGCACTCTTTATAGAGAGGAGAAGAAGCTGTGTAAGGCAGACATTTCTGCCATACAGGAATTGCTATGGGAAATGGTCCACAACAACACCGAGTGGTGACGCCCTATATAAAAGCTGCCATGAGACAAGGCATGCATTTGACTGTGGATTTGTGGTTAGTAGGAGACTGAAACACCTTGTGAGAGGCTAGCCACAATCCGCATAAAAGCCGAATTCTTCAACGTCAGCCTTATTTGTACCCATGCCATGACGGAAGACGAGGGCGAGCAGACCAAAGATATTTTCTACAAGCGCCTAGAGAGAGTATATGACCGCTGCCTCGCCCATGTTTTGAAAATCGATGCGAGGGGCGAACATCGATTCGGATCATTACATGCTATCAATTAACCCAACGATTCTGCATTAGTGAGCTAATAGTCCTATGTGCCCCGTTATGATACCCAAAGCCTTACTGACCTCTTTCTTACTTCCTTTCAAGAATGGCCTCGTGCCGGATCCTCGCATAGGATTTTTTTTATCATTCCACCGACCGTTTGCTCTTCCACAGTATTACATGCACTTTTGTCTCCCAGCCATATTCTCGGACTGCGTCGATCCAAAAGGCTTTGTGGGGTAACCAAGTTTATTGATGGCGGACTTCTGGCCCTCACTGCCAATTCGTCTGTATTTTCATTCTCCTTACCCTGCTTTGGCCCAGCCCAGTTCACTGTCCGTAAACATGTTCACTCTCGACGTCCTCGCGTTAACAACATACTACCTCACGCATTCTGTGATCGCCCGGATTCCCGCCTGCAGGATCGTATTATGGTCAGGCAATCGAAAACAGATCTCAGACCCCCAGGCTCACTCTAGCTTTGATCCATCTGTGTAACATGATATTTCAGATGAAAATACCGTCCGTCAATCCAAGACTTAGCCTATCGCTGTAGTATTTCGCAGTCGATCTCAAGTGTCATCTCAAGGTATCCGATCGGAAAGCTCTTCTAGTCCATCGCCTCAATTATACCGCTCTGATATGAGCTGCTCCTATTCTCAATCCATTCTCTCATCCCCTTAGTCTCATATCCGCAGTGGCTGCCTCACACGTAATCTGTATGCCTATGAGTCGAAAATCTAGAATAGTCTCCACATATTATGCTGAAACTTTGCACAGATTCTTTTTTGTCCATACGCAGGTTAATTTCGAAGATGGGCTATATCGGACTATATCTTGATATAGTCCCCATGTAGACCGATCCTCCGATTTAGGGTATTAGGCCCGTAAAAGCCACATTTATTATCCGATTTTGCTGAAATTCGGGACAGTAATTTTGGCTAGGCCCTTCGATATCCTTTGTCAATTTGGCTCAGATCGGTCCAAATTTGAATATAGCTGCAATATTGACCCATCCTCCGATTAGGGTCTTAGACCCATAAAAGCCACATTTATTATCCGATTTTGCTGAAATTTGGTACAATGGATTGTCTTAGGCCCTTCGACATCCTTCGTCATTTTGGCTCAGATCGGTCCAGATTTGGATATAGCTGCCATATAGATCGATCCTTCGATTTGGGGTCTTAGACCCATAAAAGGCGCACTTATTGTCCGATTTTGCTGAAATTTGGGCGAGAGAGTTGTGTTAGGCCCTTTGACATTATTCCATAATTTGGCCTTGATCGGTCCCGATTTGGATATAGAGGCCATTTAGACCGATCCTCCGCTTTAGGGTCTTAGGCCCATAAAAGCCACATTTATTATCCGATTTTGCTGAAATTCGGGAGAGTGAGTTGAGTTAGGCCCTATGACATTATTTTTCAATTTGGCCTTGATCGCTCCCGATTTGGATATAGCTGCCATATAGACCGATCCTCCGATTTAGGGTTTTAGGCCCATAAAAGCCACATTTATTATGCGATTTTGCTGAAATGTAAGACAGTGAGTTGTCTTAGGCCCATCGACATCTTTCGCCTTTTTGGCTCAGATCGGTCGAGATTTGTATAATGCTGTCATATGCACCGATCTTTATCATTTATTATCCGATTTTGCTGAAATTTGGGACAGTGAGTTGCGCTAGGCCCTTCGAATGCTTCGTTAATTTGGCTCAGATCGGTTCAGATTTGGATATAGCTGCCATATAGACCGATCCTCCGATTTAGGGTTTTAGGCCCATAAAAGGCGCACTTATTGTCTGATGTCCCCCAAATTTGGGACATTGAATTAAGTTAAACCCCTTGACATAGTTCTGCATTATGGCACAGATTGGTCAAGATTTGGATATAGCTGCTATATAGACCGATCTCTCGATTTAATATTTTAGGTCCATAAAAGGCGCATTTATTGTCCGATGATGCCGAAATTTGGGACAGAGACTTAGGTGAAGCCCCTTTACATATTTCTGCAATTTGTTCTAGATCGATCAAGATTTGCATATAGCTGCCATATAGACCGATATCTGGATTTAAAGTCTTGGCCCCAAAAAAGAGCGCATTTATAATCCGATTTAACTGAAATTTTACACATTGACTTTTTAGACTTTTCCACATCTATATTGTATATGGTTCAGATCGGTTTATTTTTAGATGTAGCTACCTAAGGACCAACATTTTGTTATATTGGGTTGCCCAAAAAGTAATTGCGGATTTTTCAAAAGAAAGTAAATGCATTTTTAATAAAACTTAGAATGAACTTTAATCAAATATACTTTTTTTACACTTTTTTCCAAAGCAAGCTAAAAGTAACAGCTGATAACTGACAGAAGAAAGAATGTAATCACAAGCTGTGAAAAAATTTGGTCAACGCCGACTATATGAAAAATCCGCAATTACTTTTTGGGCAACCCAATACATAATTGAATAATGACTTGTTCTTATTATGGTTGATGGAAGATGGTTTAAATATATACCCGAGGTGGTGGGTATCCAAAGTTCGGCCCGGCCGAACTTAACGCCTTTTTACTTGTTTAATCTTTGTTTGCCTAAAAAGTGATAATGGAAAAAGAATTCGAGAAATGTTATCCATAGTGGAGGGCATAAAAGATTCGGCGCGGCCGAACTTAGCGCGCCTTTACTTGTTTCTCTTTATGCCTTCGTTGGACTACTTAAACCCTAAACCTTTCCCCTTTCCACGAGGTGGGTTAGGTTAGAGTGGTGGTGTATTACTGGAGTATTACAGTGCATTCTAACACCACTGTAACGACAGACCAGGCCTCTGGGGGGAATCCGATCACGATTCCAACTCCGTCCGTCTGTTTACTTTCTTGCTTACTTTCTTGGCAAATGCTTCATATGGCTGTAGATTGTTTAAATTGGAGATGGGACAAAAGCTTCTTGTTCAGGTATAGTATCCGATTTCCCAACTTGGGTTCTCGAGCCCATAGATAGCGAAATTACCAGTAAGAAAGGGCAAAAGTCGGGCGGTGCCGACTGTATAATACACTACACCTACCCTATAAGTACAATGTGGGACCTATATCCAATTCTGAACCAATTTTGATGTACCTCGGCGAGCAAATATGTTCAAACTGTAAAACCTACGGTTGACAAATGACATCATTATTGCAAATTACCCAAAATCTGACGAACATATATATGGGAGCTTTATCTAATTCTGAACCAATTCCGAGCAAACTTCTCAGATAATGTGGTAGTCGTCGAGGAAAGCGTTGTGCAAGATTTTGGCAAGATTATTCAAACAATGCGCTTGCAGTGGCTCTTGGGGTGAAAATCGGGCGATATGCATATATGACAGCTATATCTAAATCTGAACCGATTTTCATGAAATCCACCAGTAATATTGAGAGTCAAGATAAAATCCCTCCTGCCGAATTTCGAGGAAATCGGTTAACAAACGACCATTTTATTGCAATATTACTGCAAATCGGACGAACATATATATGGGAGCTATATCTAAATCTGAACCGATTTTGACCAAACTCTATGTTTGTTGTGGTAGTTGACGAGGAAAGCGTTGTGCAATATTTTGGCAAGGTTGGTCAATAAATGTGCTTGCAGTGGCTCTAGGAGTGAAAATCGGGCGATATATACATATGAAAGTTATATCTAAATCTTAACCGATTTCCATGAAATTCACCACTGATGTTGAGAGTCGTAAAAAAATCCTTCCTGCCAAATTTCAAGAGAATCGGTTAACAAATGACCTTTTTTTCGCATTATTACTGAAAATCGGACGAACATATATATGGGAGCTATATCCAGATCTGAACCGATTTTTTCAAATTTCAATTGGTTTCATCTCTAGGCTGAAAAACATGTCTGTACCAAATTTGAAAACAATCGGATGAAAACTGCGACCTGTACTTGGTACACAAATTAACATGGACAGACGGACGAATAGACAGATAGACAGACAGACAGACAGTCAGACGGACATAGCTAAATCGATTTAGAAAGTGATTTTGAGTCGATCGGAATGCTTATCAATGGGTCTATCTTTCTTCTTTTTGGGTGTTACAAACTAATTCACTAAGTTATATTGGGTTGCCCAAAAAGTAATTGCGGATTTTTTAAAAGAAATTAAATGCATTTTTAATAAAACTTAGAATGAACTAAAATCAAATATACTTTTTTACACTTTTTTTCTAAAGCAAGCTAAAAGTAACAGCTGATAACTGACAGAAGAAAGAATGCAATTACAGAGTCACAAGCCGTTTTTTGTCAACGCCGACTATATGAAAAATCCGCAATTACTTTTTGGGCAATCCAATAATACCCTGTACCACAGTAGTGGTGTAGGGTAAATTATCCGATTTATATGGAATTTCGTTCGTTGGGTTTTGATTTTAGACGTACTTGCCGCGTATGGTTAAAATTGGTGGATAAGCTGATACAGATAAATGATTTAAATTTCAAATATTTCATCACTAATTCTGTCCCTTTCGATAGACTAATTTCTTTCAATAAAGTATTAGAAAATTCAATCATACATTCGATTATGCCATTTTATTTTATTTTATTTATATGGATAGGATTTTCATGCTGGCATTTAATTCAAAACCCCCATAGTTTTATTAACCATTCTGCAAAATTCCATCATTTTATACAACGTCAGCCATTATACACTCCATTATATATTCTGTTTTTTTTCGGTTATTTTGTATTTATCATCCTAGGAAATGTCCTTCGCCCTCTCCACACAAGTGATTTGCTTCCTTTTTTATACCCTCCACCATAAGATGGGGGTATACTAATTTCGTCATTCTGTTTGTAACTACTCGAAATATTCGTCTGAGACCCCATAAAGTATATATATTCTTGGTCGTCGTGACATTTTATGTCGATCTAGCCATGTCCGTCCGTCTGTCCGTCCGTCCGTCCGTCCGTCCGTCCGTCCGTCTGTCTGTCGAAAGCACGCTAACTTCCGAAGGAGTAAAGCTAGCGGCTTGAAACTTTGCACAAATACTTCTTATTAGTGTAGGTCGGTTGGTATTGTAAATGGGCCATATCGGTCCATGTTTTGATATAGCTGCCATATAAACCGATCTTGGGTCTTGACTTCTTGAGCCTGTAAAGTGCGCAATTTTTATCCCGATTGGAATGAAATTTTGCACGACGTGTTTGCTATGATGTCCAACAAACTGTGCCAAGTATGGTTCAAATCGGTCTATAACCTGATATAGCTGCCATATAAACCGATCTTGGGTCTTGACTTCTTGAGCCTCTAGCGTGCGCAATTCTTATCCGATCAGAATGAAATTTTGCACGACGTGTTTTCTTATTATATCCAACAACAGTGCTAAGTATGGTTCAAATCGGTCCATAACCTGATATAGCTACCATATAAACCGATCTTGGGTCTTGACTTCTTGAGCCTCTAGAGTGCGCAATTCTTATCCGATTGAAATGGAATTTCGCACGACGTGTTTTGTTATAATACCCAACAACTGTGCCAAATATGGTTCAAATCGGTCCATAACCTGATATAGCTACCATATAAACCGATCTTGGGTCTTGACTTCTTGACCCTCTAGAGGGCACAATTCTTATCCGATTTGAATGAATTTTTGCACGAAGTATTTCGTTATGATATCCAACGACTGTGCAAGTATGGTTCAAATCAGTTCATAACCTGATATAACTGTCATATAAACAGATCTGGGGATTTGATTTCTTGAGCTTCTAGAGGGCGCAATTCCTATCCGATTTGGCTGGAATTTGCATGACGTATTTTATTTTTACTTTCAACAACTGTGTCAAATAAGGTTCAAATCGGTTCATAACCTGATATAGCTGCCATATAAACCGATCTGGGATCTTGACTTCTTGACCCCTGGAGGTCGCAATTATTATCCGATATGCCTGAAATTTTGTACGATGGATCCTCTCGTGACCATCAACAAACGTTGTTTATTATGGTCTGTATCGGTCTATAGCCCGATACAGATCCCATATAAATCGTTCTCTCTATTTTATTTCGTGAGCCCCAATGGGCGCAATTCTTATACGAATTGGCTGAAATTTTACACAGGTCTCCAACATATAATTTAATTGTGGTCCGAACCGGACCATATCTTGATATCGTTTTAATAGCAGAGCAACTCTTTTCTTATATCCTTTTTTGCCTAAGAAGAGATGCCGGGAAAAGAACTCGACAAATGCGATCCATGGTGGAGGGTATATAAGATTCGGCCCGGCCGAACTTAGCACGCTTTTACTTGTTTTAACATGCTATCATCATATATGGTCCAAGTAGGGTGTCACATAAATACCATGGACTGACCACAATTATCCGTATCCTTTATATACTTGCTAATGGCAGCTATGATTGTCCATCGGTTGCTGTTAACCGTTTTTATGCTCCTATTAAACCATAAAAATTCTTCGGTTTATGGATTATGATTGTTGAACGAAAAGGAATGTTTGCGCCTACACACAAACCAACACACCCAATAATACGCACACACACACACTCACATTCATATGCGCTTAAACACTCTCATAACCCATTGGCATGAAATCCATTTCTCCAACCAACCAGCCATGGTTCATGGGAAACAAACAAAAAAAAAAACGAAATACCCCCCATGTATGAACAATGAAATGAGGCGTTATGGGGGCCATTGAAATTTATGGAAATGAAAAGAATGGAAAAAATAGGAAATAAAACCATTTCATGCATTCAATCAGACATCTTTAAATGAAAGGCAAAGCGTCATTACACACACAATTTGACTGTCATTTTCAATAACTAGTCGAACAATTGCAAATATCTTGCCCGCTTTGTAGGTGCGCGGAGCAAAATAGTCATTTTGGATAATCAAAATACCAAAATCAAAGATTTTTTTTTTATTTTTTGTGAAATTGAAAGAAACCATTTACAATTCAGCTGATAAGCATATTTTACTTCCTCTCTCGACCAGACTTCTCTGGGGATCCCTTAGCTAAGAGGTCTTCTAATCCTCCTGCTCCCCCCTAAACGACGCCTGTGTATACCAATCGCTTTTGAGCTCATATGGGAATTCTTCCTTTAAGCAATTACTTAAATCAAAGTTGTTAAATGGCATAAAATACTACCAAATCCTTTGCGTCTTGCTCTGACGGTGGCATGCGATTCTCAATATGAATGGAAAGCTTTTAATATGAAAGTAGTTTAAAGCAGACAGAAACGATATCGTACAAGATAAGTATTTGCGAGTTAACAGTGCTACCAGAAAGTTTTTAACCAAAACTGCAAAAGTAGAGATTTGTTAGGTTCGGTAAGGTCTAAGTGGCATTCTGCCACTGGAACAGAAGAAGGAAGATGCCTTGTAGTTCCTACCGTTACACTATCCTAACTTTACTTTAATTGGCTATGACAGAATATTTGTTCCACTAGGCGAACGTATTGGGTTGCCAAAAAGTAATTGCGGATTTTTCATATAGTCGGCGTGACAAATTTTTTCATAGCTTGTGACTCTGTAATTGCATTCTTTCTTCTGTCAGTTATCAGCTGTTACTTTTAGTTTGCTTTAGAAAAAAAGTGTAAAACAGTAAAAAGGCGTTAAGTTCGGCCGGGCCGAACTTTGGATACCCACCACCTCGGGTATATATGTAAACCACCTTTCATCAAAATTCGGTGAAAATTTCATACCTTATACTCATATACCTCATACCGATCTGAACTATATACGACACGGATGCCGAAAAGCCGAACATAAGTCACTGTGTAAAATTTCAGTGAAATCGAATTATAAATGCGCCTTTTATGGGGTTAAGACTTTAAATCGAGATATCGGTCTACATGGCAGCTATATCCAAATCTGGACCGATTTGGGCCAAGTTGCATAAACATGTCGAAGAGCCTAACACTAAGCACTGTCCCAAATTTCCGCGAAATTGAACAATAAATGCCCCTTTTATGGGCCCTAAACCTTAAATCCAGAGATCGGTCTATATAGCAGCTATATTCAAATCTGGACCGATCTGGGCAAAAATTGAAGAAGGACGTCGAAGAGCCTAACCAAACTCACTGTCTCAAATTTCAGCGACATCGGACAATAAATGCGTCTTTTATGGTCCCAAAACCTAAAACCTAGATATCGGTCTATATGGCAGCTATATCCAAATCTGGACCGATATGTGCGATATTGCAGAAGTATATCAAGGGGCTTAACTTAACTCACTGTTCCAAATTTCGGGGACATCGGGCAATAAATGAGCATTTTATGGGCCCAAAACCATAAATTAAGAAATCGGTCTATATGGTAGCTATATCCAAATTTGAACCGATCTGAACCAAATTGAAGAATATGTCAAAGGGCCTAACACATCTCACTGTCTCAAATTTCAGCAAAATCGGATAATGAATGCGGCTATTATGGGCTTTACACCATAAATCGGAGGATCGATCTATATGGCAGCTATATCCAAATCTGGACCGATCTGGACCAAATTAAAGAAACATGTCAAAGGGCCTAAGGCAACTCACTGTCCCAAATTTCAGCGAAATCGGACCATAAATGTGGCTTTTATGGGCCTTAGACCCTAAATCGGAGGATCGGTCTATATGGCAGCTATATCCAAATCTGGACCGATCTGAGCCAAATTGACAAAGGATGTCGAAGGGCCTAACACAACTCACTGTCCCAAATTTCAACAAAATCGGATAATAAATGTGGCTTTTATGGGCCCAATACCCTAAATCGGCGGATCGGTCTATATGGGGGCTATATCAAGATATAGTCCGATATAGCCCATCTTCGAACTTAACCTGCTTATGGACAAAAAAAGAATCTGTGCAAAATTTCAGCTCAATATCTCTATTTTTAAAGACTGTAGCGTGATTTCAACAGACAGACGGACAGACGGACGGATATGGCTAGATCGTCTTAGATTTTTACGCTGATCAAGAATATATATACTTTATAGGGTCGGAAATGGATATTTCGATGTGTTGCAAACGGAATGACAAAATGAATATACCCCCATCCTTCGGTGGTGGTATAAAAAGTATATTTGATTAAATTTCATTCTAAGTTTTATTAAAAATGCATTTACTTTCTTTAAAAAAATCCGCAATTACTTTTTAGGCAACCCAATAGAATAGCGTTCCAAGCGCCTTGATCTTCTGCGCTCATTCTAAAATCTTTGAAACCAAGTTTCTAGGTGTCTCCCACAGCTTGATCTTTCCATCAGGCTTTCGGTCTTCGCGGTATGCGAGTACCACCGTGTTTGCCTTCAAAAGACTTCTTTGCTGGAGCTTCTTCATCCATTCCGACAATATAACCTAGCCTACGCAGCCGTTGTATTTCGATGCGTGTAACTATGCCATCGTCGTCATACAGCTCGTGGTTCATATGTCGCCTATATTCTCCGCTAACGCAAACTGGTCCATACATTTTACGAAGAATCTTTCTCTCAAATACTCCAAGTACTGCCTCATCTGCTTTCACAAGTACCCATGCTTCAAAACCGTATAGCAGCATGGGCAGTATCAGTGTCTTGTAAAGTGTAGTCTTCGTCTGTGGAGAGGTGGCCTTATTTCTAAACTGCTTACTTAGTCCAAAGTAGCATCTGTTTGCCAGTATTATTCTTCCCATATCTCAAAACTGGTGTCATTCGTTTCGGTTACGGCGGTGTCGACTTACTGACTGTCTCAAAGTTTTGGTTCCCAACTTTTTCTATTTTCTTTATCTGCTCGGTTGTGCAAGGCTTTTTGGGAATAGAAACCATCCATATCGTCTTATCTCCATTTACTGCCAGACCCATTTTCACCCACTATCTTTCGATTTTTTCAAAGGCTTCAGTTACTACTTCTGGTGACCGACCTATGATATCGATGTCGTCGACATAGGCGAGTAGCCTGTGTTCTCTTGTGATTAGTGTTCCATATCTATTCACATCTGCATCTCGGATAATCTTCTCCAGCAGGATATTAAAGTGATCACACGATAAGCTGTCTGCAAACTGCAAACTTTGCCCATTAACATTCCACTAAGGAACAGGGGCAAACGATAGGCTGTCTCCTTGTCTGAAACCTCGTGTGGTATCAAATGGTTCGGAGAGATTCTTTCCTATTCTAACTGAGGAACCCACATCAGCAAGTGTCATCCTCCAAAGTCTTATTAATTTTGCAGGGATACAAAACTCAGACATGGCTAGAGTTACCTTTGAACATAAAGGAGTATCGGCTTTGTAGTCAACAAAGCGATGGTAGGTGTTGATTTGTCCTTCTCGGGTCTTTTCCAGGATTTGACGCAGTGTGAATATCTGGTCTAGGGTGGATTTATCAGGTCTAAAGCCGCATTGCTAGGGCCCAATTATCTCATTGACTTTAGGTTTTAATCTTTCACACAATACGCTCGAGAGTGTCTTGTATGCGATGGGGAGGAGACTTATTCCTCTGTAGCTGGCACATTCCGTCTTGTCTCCTTTCTTGTGTACGGGACATAGTACGTTGAGGTTCCAATCATCGGGTATGCGTTCTTCTAGCCCGATTGCGCACACAAGCTGATGCATACGCCTTATCAGCGTGTAGCCTCCGGTCTTAAATAGTACAGCGGGTAACCCACCGGCTCCTGCTGCCTTGTTGTTCTTTAGTCGGGTCACTGCTACTTGGACCGCATTCTGACTAGGAGGTAAACTGTCTATAGCATCATCAGGGATTGGTTCTGCGGTATCCTCTTCTCTGTCTCCTTTCTGCCAGCTGATACATACGCCTCCGGTCGCCTCCGATCTTAAATAGTTCAGCGGGTAACCCGTCGGCTCCTACTTCCATGTTGTTCTTTAGTCTGGTCACAGCTACTTGAACCTCATTCTGACTAGGAGGTAAACATGCTATAACATCATCAGGGATTGGTTCTGCGGTATCCTCTTCGCCGCCAACGTCGGACACTAGCAGTTGGTTAAAATGTTCTTTCCATATCTTCATTACGCTATCTGCATCAGTTATACGAATTCCCACTTTGTCTCAGCAGGAGGCGGTGCCTGTACCAAAGTCATCGGTTTGATGGCTTTCTTGTTCTAATCAGGTATGCGTTCTTCTCGACAAGCTGAGGCATACGCCCTACCAGCGTGTCGCCTCCTGTCTTAAATAGTTCAGTAGGCAACCCGTCGGCTCCTGCTGCCTTGTTGTTTTTCTTTCCGGTCACAGCTACTTGGACCTGTTCTTAGTAGGAGGAAAAAATTCTATACCATCAACAGGGATTGGTTCTGCGGTATCCTCTTCGCCACCAACGTCAGACACTAGCAGTTGGGTTAGATGTTCTTTCCATATCCACAGCATATTATCTGTGTCAGTTACCAGATTTCCTTCTTTGTCTCTGTGCAGGAGGAAGTGCCTGCACCAAAGTCATCGGTTTGATGGCTTTCTTGTGTACGGGACATAGCATGCTGAGGTTCTAATCATGTATGCGTTCTTCTCGACAAGCTGAGGCATACGCCCTACCAGCGTGTCGCCTCCTGTCTTAAATAGTTCAGTAGGCAACCCGTCGGCTCCTGCTGCCTTGTTGTTTTTCTTTCCGGTCACAGCTACTTGGACCTGTTCTTACTAGGAGGAAAAAATTCTATACCATCAACAGGGATTGGTTCTGCGGTATCCTCTTCGCCACCAACTTTAGACACTAGCAGTTGGGTTAGATGTTCTTTCCATATCCACAGCATGTTATCTGTGTCAGTTTCCACATTTCCTTCTTTGTCTCTGCAGGAGGATGTGCCTGCACCAAAGCCATTGGTTCTTCTTCTTTGGTAGAATTTCCGTATTCTGACTCCTGTACATCTCAATTCGCTTAAACTCACGTCTATCCATTTCCTTTTTCTTTCTGCGGAATAGAAGTTTCTCCTCTCATCTTTTCTTCCGATACCTCTCCTTCATCTGGCGCGTTGCTACTGGTTGCAGGGTTGCTCTATATGCCACATTCTTGGCTTCAGTAGCATCTCGACATTCTTGGTCGTACCATGGGTTTCTTGGAGGAGGCTGCCGGTACCCAAGTACGGATTTCGCGGCATTTTCCATGGAGTGGACAATAGTTTGCCACTGCGCCATTATATCATCGGAACAAGGAGTGCTTTCATCAAGCAGTTGGGTTGGTCGAGTGGAGTATGCCTCTGCCATTTGTTGTGTCTGCAGCTTTTCAATGACCAGCTTCCGTGCAATGTGAGATCGTACTTTTCTCGCCATATACAAACGGGTGCTAACCTTTGCCTGCAACAAGGTAGTGATATGAATCTATATTCGCTCCACGGATCAATCGATCTATTGTTGCCCAAAAAGTAATTGCGGATTTTTCATATAGTCGGCGTTGACAAATTTTTTCACAGCTTGTGACTCTGTAATTGCATTCTTTCTTCTGTCAGTTATCAGCTGTTACTTTTAGCTTGCTTTAGAAAAAAAAGTGTTAAAAAAGTATATTTGATTAAAGTTCATTCTAAGTTTTATTAAAAATGCATTTACTTTCTTTTAAAAAATCCGCAATTACTTTTTGGGCAACCCAATACATCTAGCACGCTGTATGAATGCCTACCATCTATCACAACGTGATCAATTTGGTTTCTCGTGTTTTGATCGAGTGACAGCCCATATGAATGTTTGTCCGATGTGGCTTTGTGAATATTTTTATACCCTCCACCATAAGATGGGGGTATACTAATTTCGTCATTCTGATTGTAACTACTCGAAATATTCGTCTGAGACCCCATAAAGTATATATATTCTTGATCGTCGCGAAATTTTATGTCGATCTAGCCATGTCCGTCCGTCTGTCCGTCCGTCCGTCTGTCTGTCGAAAGCACGCTAACTTCCGAAGGTGGAAAGCTAGCCGCTTGAAATTTTGCACAAATACTTCTTATTAGGTAGGTCGGTTGGTATTGTAAATGGGCCATATCGGTCCATGTTTTGATATAGCTGCCATATAAACCGATCTTGGGTCTTGACTTCTTGAGCCTCTAGAGTGCGCAATTCTTATCCGATTGGGATAAAATTTTGCACGACGTGTTTTGTTATGATATCCAACAACTGTGCCAAGTATGGTTCAAATCGGTCCATAACCTGATATAGCTGCCATATAAACCGATCATGGGTCTTGACTTCTTGAGTCTCTAGAGTGCGCAATTCTTATCCGATTGGAATGAAATTTTGCACGACGTGTTTTGTTATAATATCCATCAACTGTGCCAAGTATGTTTCAAATCTGTCTACAACCCGATATAGCTGCCATATAAACCGATCTTGGGTCTTGACTTCTTGAGCCTCTAGAGTGCGCAATTCTTATCCGATTAGAATGAAATTTTGCACGACGTGTTTTGTTATTGTATCCAACAACTGTGTTAAGTATGGTTCAAATCGGATCATAACCTGATATAGCTGCCATATAAACCGATCTTGGGTCTTGACTTCTTGAGCCTCTAGAGTGCACAATTCTTCTCCGATTTGAATGAATTTTGGCACGTAGTATTTTGTTATGACATCCAATAACTGTGCCAAGTATGGCTCAAATCGGTCCATAACCTGATATAGCTGTCATATAAACAGATCTGGGGATTTTACTTCTTGAGCTTCTAGAGGGCCCAATTCCTATCCGATTTGGCTGAAATTTTGCATGACGTATTTTATTTTTACTTTCAACAACTGTGTCAAATAACGTTCAAATCGGTCCGTAACCTGATATGGCTGCCATATAAACCGATCTGGGATCTTGACTTCTTGATCCCTAGAGGTCGCAATTATTATCCGATATGCCTGAAATTTTGAACGACGGATCCTCTCATGACCATCAACAAACGTGTTTATTATGGTCTGAATCGGTCTATTGCCCGATACAGCTCCCATATAAATCGTTCTCTCTATTTTACTTCTTGAGCCCCCAATGGGCGAATTGGCTGAAATTGTACACAGGTCTCCAACATATAATTTAATTGTGGTCCGAACCGGACCATATCTTGATATCGCTCTAATAGCAGAGCAAATCTTTTCTTATATCCTTTTTTGCCTAAGAAGAGATGCCGGGAAAAGAACTCGACAAATGCGATCCATGGTGGAGGGTATATAAGATTCGGCCCGGCCGAACTTAGCACGCTTTTACTTGTTGTCGCATTAAAATCTCCCAGAACGATTTTTATATCATGGGCGGGGCAGCGGTTATATTCTCTCTCTAGGCGTTCGTAGAAAATATCCTAGGTCTGCTCGTCTTTGTCTTCCGTCGGGGCATGGGCACAAATAAAGCTGATGTTGAAGAATTTTCGCTTTTATGCGGATTGTGGCTAGCCTCTCATCCGCCGGAGTAAAGCTGGAGGCAAGGTGTTTCAGTCTCCAACTAACCACAAATCCACAGCCAAATTCATGCCTCGTGTTATGGCAGCTATGGCATAGTTTTTCACCGTTTGGTGTTGTAGTGACGCCATTATCAAAATATAGTCCAGGTTAAAATATAGCTCCGACAATATATCCTTCACCCGATATGGCCATTTAAGTCTGTAGTGGCCACAATTTAGGTCCTATCGTAAGAAAATCTTAAAAGTTTCCATTCAATATTTCAATAGGTATGCAAAATAAAAGTCTGAATAGATTTCAACACAAGTTCCATGTATTGAAAGTAGTACCTATTCTCGGTGGGCTTTATATAGTCGGTACCGCCCGACTTTTGCCTTTCTTTACTGGTTTTGCATGGGTTTGTGGGAAATTCGCAACAAAACTTTAAAAATGTGATCAAGTTTAGATTTTGTGCCAATACAGCGATATTTAGCGCAAAAATTTTCTTTTCTTTTTGTTTGAAATATTCCTTTAATATTTAACCCACCGTTTTGCAATCACTGTGGCATATTCATTTGCTGATATTTACATTTCTTTCATATATTTTTTTTTATTGTTTTTAGTGCGTATAAAAACTGTCCAATAATGTCTGAATACGCAGAGCACCGACTCAGAATTGTATGGAAGACTTCAAACAAAAGATGAAATTGAAATGAAAGGCTTTCCCCAACCGGCTACCCAAAGCAACACTAGCGGCAATACAATAAACTACCTTTGGCAGATGAACGATTATGTGTGTGGGGCGGAGGGGACGTACACATAACATCAAAGAGTGTGAGTGTATGCGTGTGTGTGTGTGTTTCAACGATTCAAAACCATAACATATAACAAAGAATACAAACCGAAAAAAGTATTGATGTAGGATACACTAAAGCACAGGAATGGTAAGACATTGAAGATTTTACTAAAACTTCCATACACACTTAAAAAAAAATTCATACACATTATATTGGGTTGCCCAAAAAGTAATTGCGGATTTTTCATATAGTCCGTGTTGACAAATTTTTTCACAGCTTGTGACTCTGTAATTGCATTCTTTTTTCTGTCAGTTATCAGCTGTTACTTTTAGCTTGCTTTAGAAAAAAAGTGTAAACAAGTAAAAGGGCGTTAAGTTCGGCCGGGCCGAACTTTGGATACCCACCACCTCGGGTATATATGTAAACCACCTTTCATCAAAATTCGGTGAACATTTCATACCTTATTCTCATATACCTCATACTGATCTGAACTATATACGACACGGATGTCGAAAAGCCGAACATAAGTCACTGTGTCAAATTTCAGTAAAATCGGATTATAAATGCGCCTTTTATGGGGCCAAGACTTTAAATCGAGATATCGGTCTACATGTCAGCTATATCCAAATCTGGACCGATTTGGGCCAAGTTGCATAAACATGTCGAGGAGCCTAACACTAAGCACTGTCCCAAATTTCGGCGAAATTGGACAAAAAATGCCCCTTTTGTGGGCCCTAAACCTTAAATCCAGAGATCGGTCTATATGGCAGCTATATTCAAATCTGGACCGATCTGGGCAAAATTGAAGAAGGACGTCGAAGAGCCTAACCAAACTCACTGTCTCAAATTTCAGCGACATCGGACAATAAATGCGTCTTTTATGGTCCCAAAACCTAAAACCTAGATATCGGTCTATATGGCAGCTATATCCAAATCTGTACCGATATGTGCGATATTGCAGAAGTATATCAAGGGGCTTAACTTAACTCACTGTTCCAAATTTCGGGGACATCGGGCAATAAATGAGCATTTTATGGGCCCAAAACCATAAATTAAGAAATCGGTCTATATGGTAGCTATATCCAAATTTGAACCGATCTGAACCAAATTGAAGAAATATGTCAAAGGGCCTAACACATCTCACTGTCCTAAATTTCAGCAAAATCGGATAATGAATGCGGCTATTATGGGCTTTACACCATAAATCGGAGGATCGATCTATATGGCAGCTATATCCAAATCTGGACCGATCTGAGCCAAATTAACGAAGGATGTTGATGGGCCTTACACAATTCACTGCCCCGAATTTCATCAAAATCGGATAATAAATGTGGCTTTTATGGGCCTTAGACCCTAAATCGGAGGATCGGTCTATATGGCAGCTATATCCAAATCTGGACCGATCTGGACCAAATTAAAGAAACATGTCAAAGGGCCTAAGACAACTCACTGTCCCAAATTTCAGCGAAATCGGACCATAAATGTGGCTTTTATGGGCCTTAGACCCTAAATCGGAGGATCGGTCTATATGGCAGCTATATCCAAATCTGTACCGATCTGAGCCAAATTGACAAAGGATGTCGAAGGGCCTAACACAACTCACTGTCCCAAATTTCAACAAAATCGGATAATAAATGTGGCTTTTATGGGCTTAAGACCCTAAATCGGCGGATCGGTCTATATGGGGGCTATATCAAGATATAGTCCGATATAGCCCATCTTCGAACTTAACCTGCTTATGGACAAAAAAAGAATCTGTGCAAAATTTCAGCTCAATATCTCTATTTTTAAAGACTGTAGCGTGATTTCAACAGACAGACGGACAGACGGACGGACATGGCTAGATCGTCTTAGATTTTTACGCTGATCAAGAATATATATACTTTATAGGGTCGGAAATGGATATTTCGATGTGTTGCAAACGGAATGACAAAATGAATATACCCCCATCCGTCGGTGGTGGGTATAAAAAAGTATATTTGATTAAAGTTCATTCTAAGTTTTATTAAAAAAGCATTTACTTTCTTTTAAAAAATCAGCAATTACATTTTGGGCAACCCAATACTTATATTAAAATTTGGATTTATTAGCTTTTATATAAATACTAGCTGACCCGGGCCCGCTCCGCTGCGCCTTCTTTTACTTTATATGGAACATAAGTTTCCTTGGAATATTTATTTTCGACAATTAAAGAGCTTTTAATGAAATTCCATGCTAACTTGACTAACAGTTTAACAATATAAGTACCTTTATCTGAATCCCGTATGTTCTTTATTGGTCTACGAATTTAAGTTTGGATGTAAGGTGTACTCCATTCTTAAAATACTTCATTTCAGCCCGATATTCTCATGATGTCTGATTTAGTGGTGTTTTCGGGGGTGAGGTTGTCCCCCAGATACTTGTCCCTGAAAAAATATCTGCATCGTGCTCTTCTCTCATTTATTTAAACTCCATATTGCCATTGGCTTAAGAGGAGTTTACAGGATGAGGCGTCCTCCAAACACATGGCCCCAAAATAGGTTATCAAATTCGTTTTCTAATCTGAAATACCTTTCATTTGACACACATATTGGCATGGTCGAAAAGTATTTTCCCTTTGGGGGTGTTTTGGGAAAGGGGTGATGCCCTAAATACCTGGTTCTACATTTGGATATCAAATTCGTATTCTACTCAAAAAAAATACCTTTATTTGAGCCCCATTGCTAAAAAATTGATGTTTGTGGAGTATTTTGGGAAAGGGGTAGACTCCCAGAAAATTGGTCCCGAAAGTGGGTATCAATTCTTGCTCTACCCCCCAATACCTTTCATTTAAGCTCCACATTGACATGGTCGCCCAATTATGGGCGTTTGGGAATGGGATGGTCCCCCAAACACTAAGCCCAGAAAATATATCAGCAACATTTTATTTTCATTTATTTGAACTCCATATTGCCATTGCCCTCAAAATTGGATATCAAATTCGTTTTCTAATCTCATTTAAACTCCTTATTGCAAAAGTCTGCAAATACGTCCGATTTGGGGTATTGGCTCTAAAAACTATGAATATTTAATAGTTCCACTCTCTTTAAGACCCAAAATGTCTTGGTGAGCAAATTCGTCCTATTTGGGGGTTGTTATAGTGGTGGGACATCCCCTAGACAGTTGGTCCCTCATGTTGATATCAGATACGTGGTCTACTCCCACATACCTTTATTTTGAGCCCCATATTTCCATAGTCGGCAAACATGACCGGCTTGGGGGGTGTTTCGAGGGATGGGAAGCCACTCAGTGAGTTGGCCTTGAAAATATATATCGGATTCGTGTTCCACTTTAAAAACCCTCTTACTATTTGGGTGGTGTTGTGGGGTTGGGGTGGCCCCATAGACACTTTTCCCGAATATTGATATCAGATTCTTGCTTTACTCCCAAAGACCTTTCATTTAAGTCCCATATTGCTATGGTCGTAAATTTGTGCCCTTTGGGGGATGTTTTTGGGGAGAGGCGGCCCCCCAAAACACTTGGTCCCATATTTGGATATCAGATTCTAATTCTACACTCGAATACCTTTTATTTAAGCCCCATATTCCCATGGTTAGTAAAAAAGGCCTGTTTGGGGCTGTTTTGGGGAAGGGGTGGACCCCCGGAAACGTGGTCCCACATTTGGATGTTAGATTCGTATTCTACTCGCAAATACCTTTGATTTGAGTTCCATATTGCCATGGGTGTTTTGGGGGTTGGGGTGGTCCCCCTAACACTTGGTCCTACAATTAGATATCATATACGTTTTCTTATCCTAAATACCTTTCATTTGAGTCCCATATTGTCGTGATTGGTCTAAATATATGTTTGGTAGGTTTTAGGGTGGGGCGGCCCCCCTAGGTACCCCATTCAAAATTTGGATAACAAATTTTTATTTTTAGGGTACTAAATGAGAACACACAAAATTTCGCTTAAATCGCACCACCCACCTCCGAGATCTGGCTTTTTTGAAAATTAGGGTAAGGGGGAGGGTCCGCCCTCCTCCATATATCAAAAAAAATGTAGTACCCTGTTTTCACCACGGTATCATTATGCACCATCTGTGAAAATTTCAAGAAAATCGGTTCAGCCGTTTCTGAGTCCATAAGGAACACACAAACATACAAACAAACATTCCTACAAACAAACACAAATTGATGTTTATATATAAGACTAGCTGGACAGGGCCCGATCCGCTGGGCCTTCTTTCACTCTCTTATTTTATTTGAGCACTATACTGGTGGTAAGGTGGACACCCATATATCATATTAATGCTCTGATCTCAAATACATTTAATTTGAACCCCATATTGTCATTATTAGTCTATATTTCCATTTGGCGGGCTTTGGAGGTGGAGCTGCCCCCAGGTATCTCACATCAAATAATTTTTATGGGGAGGGTCCGCCCAAGAAAGTTTGGATGTAAGATCTACTTCATTACCTTGGTATTGGTAGTGAATTGGAGTAGTCAAACCCTTTGCCCCGAAAGTGGATATCAGATTCATATTCTACTCCCAAAAACCACATTTGAGTCTCATATTACATTCATATATATGTGTGGTTTAGGGGGAGTTTATGAAGTGAAACATACGGTAAATATATCCTGGTGGGCGGTTTTTGAGGGTGGGGAGGCTCTTCGGACACCAAGTAATAAATTTTTGTGTCACATTTGTACTCCACTCTTAAATATCTTTCTACCATCTGTGAAAATTTCGTGAAAATCTGTTGAGCCGTTTTTGAGTCTATACGAAACAGACAAACAAACTAAATGAAATTTGGGACAGTGAGTTGTGTTAAGCCATCCCTCTTTAATTTGGTCCAGATCGGTCTAGATTTGGATATAGATAGATCATAGATCGGTTCAGATTTGAACATAGCTGTCACATAGACCGATCTCTCGATTTAAGTTCTTGCGCCCATAAAAGGCGCATTTATTGTCCGATTTTGCCAACATTTGGAACAGTGAGTTGTGTTAGGCCCTTCGACATCCTTCTTAAATTTTGCCCCGATCGGTCCAGATTTGGATATAGCTGCCATATTAACCGATCCCTCGATTTGAGGTTTTGAGCCCATAAGCCCATTTGAGTCCGATTTAAGGTTTTAAACCCCCTTCCAATAACAGGAAATTATCAAGCCTATACCTCCTTCCTGACCATATTTGTTATCTACTTCCGAATACCTTTCATTCGAGTCCCATATTGTCATTATCGTCCAATAAACCTATTTTGGGGTGTTTTGTGATCGGGGAGGGCCCCCCAGTTACTTGTACCCATTTTATGATACAAAATCCGTACTCTACTCCTGAGTATCTTCAATTTGAGTCCCATTTGTAACGAACGGTTCACTTTTATTTTTGGGTCGTACTTTTGGGGTAAGGGGGAGGGTCCCCCCTCGCCCCCTTCCGATATTAACAAATTATAAAGCCTATACCTCCTTCCTGACCTTTTCGTAATCTAATCCCAAATACCTTTTATTCGAGTCCGATATTGTCATTATCGTCCAATAAACCTATTTTTGGGGGGTTTTGGGGTCGGGGCGGCCCCCAGTTACTTACACCCATTTTATGATACAAAATTCGTACTCTACTCCCGAATAGCTTTCATTTGAGATCCATATCGTCCCGATCGGTCTTCTTTTATTTTTGGATGGTACTTTTGGAGTAAGGAGGAGGGTCCGCCCCCTCTTGCAATATCAAGAAATTATATAGCCTATTGCTCCTTACGGACCTCCCCCATAATGTGTGAAAATTTCAAGGAAATCGGTTTAGCCATTTTTGAGTCTATACGTCTCATATATCAATGAGTGCAGTCCGATTCAAGTTCAAGCTGAATGATTAAGGGTCTCCTTTTTATAGTCGAGTCCGAACGAGTCCTCTTTGGAGAGAAGTTTTTACATGGCATAGTACCTCACAAATGTCGCCAGCATTAGGAGGGGAAAAACCACCGCTGAAATTTTTTTTTGATAGTCTTACCAGGATTCGAACTCAGGTGTTCAGCGTCATATTCGGACATGCTATCCTCTGCGCTACGAAGGTTTCCAATACAATATATTCTCATCAAAATCTTAGACGATTCAACGACATCCGTTAGCTCCCTCGATTTTAAAGTTGAGAGCCAGCTTGGATTGCCAGTACGCCAGTCTCGGGTTCGACCCCCATCAAGGGCTTTAGTCGACTACTATGTATATGCACAAAGTGGGTCCTATAGTCTTAGCCTATCTAGCTTTGTCCATATGTCTATCTGTCTGTAAGTTGTCATCATGCCACATTGTATAAAATCAAAGCTACTGGTACTGAGAAGTTTTTGTCCAAAGATCTCATGTAGCTTATATAACAAACTATATCCTGATGTAGCTCTCATAAACCATAACCCGATTTGATTTCAAGAAAAACTCTAAACCAAATTTCTCACCCATCTGCCAAACGGATATATCTTATCTCCTTCGCACTGCCAGTTATCATCCCCCTTCGTCAATTTCAATATACAATTATCACTATCGCTATTTTTCTCAGTGCACTCACATCATCGTTGTATGGGTGTTTATGTCTTTTGTTTATGACTGAATTATAATGGGGCATCTTGTACTCCTATTTTCTCCCTTTATTTCTTTTCATCTCATTGTTGTGACAAAACCGTTGTCATATTTTGCTTTCGTGGTGTTCACATGTCAACCCATTGGGCCGTCATTTAGTCATTCACTCCAACACCATGCTATGGCCAAGTTTGTTGTTATTGTCAAGTCATTTTTTTCAGCTTCTTTTTATTTTCTCTCACTTGTGTGGATGTGTTTTGAATGGCTGTTGTCTTTTACTTCTATGGCACATTCAATGTTGTCTTCATTTCCATTATTTTATCTCCTGTCATAAGTGTTAGAGAGGGAGAGAGAGAGAGAGCGAGCGAGCGAGAGACCATGACTTGAAGTTAAAGATTGTTAGGGGTGCGACTTGGAGTATACTCGTAAGTGTTTTTTTTTTTTCCCTATGAAGCCAAGGCTTACTTTGTTGACTGTTGTTCTGTTGGGTTCGCTCGCAAACTTGCCTACAATATTGCTGGCGATAAGAATTTTTTATGAATTAAATGACTTTCTGCTTGCAATGTCATGTGGAATGTTGACAATGCCTTGTATGGGAATATATTTTGCAAAGTTTTTTTTTTCTTTTTTTTTTTTTTGTTATTCACATAGAAGAGCAAATCATGTGGTAGTATGCGCTGGCTTAACTCCGGAAAGCCTTGATCATCATTTGCTGCAAGTCTAGAGCGAAATGTTTTATGGTGCAAATGTTAATTAAGTTGAGAGCGATATGTTGTAAGTCATGCTAACCTCCTTTAGAAACTTTTTGCTTAACATCAACGGCGGTATGTTTGTATGAGTGCATTGTAAAATTACAGTAGTATAGCCGAACCCGGCCCGCTCCGCTGCGCCTTCTTTAACTCTCTAATATTTTTTTAGGGTGGGGACACTTCTCTTTTAATGTGGATATCGAATTCATGCCACTTGTGGCCTATGTCCGCCTATGACGCTGAACGCCTGCGTTCGAATGCTGGCGAGAACATCTGACAAAATTTAAAGCGGTGGCTATACCCTCTTAAAGCTTGCGACATTTGCAAGGTACCATGCCATGCATGGTCATATAAAAAATTCTCACCCATAGAGGTGTCTCACAGCGTCACGCCGTCCGGACTCGACTGTAAAAAAATGTCCATAATCATTGAGTTTAAACTTGAATCGAAAAACACTCTTTGATGTGTGAGAATTTTGCCCCTGCTCGGTTCCTGAGCATATTTCTACTCTCCTTCCATATGCCCTTCTTTTGAGTCCTATATTACCGTACTGGCAAAAATTTCAGGGGGTATTTCGGGAATGGGATGGCCACCCAGACACTGAGGGTGAGACCCCAGGTTCATTGTTTCGAAAATGAGTATCAATATCTGAAAAGTAATCAATTTCCACCCCAAATAGCTTTTATTTAAGTCACATATTACCAAGGAGGCCACGCTGAACGCCTGGGTTCGAATCCTGGCGAGACCATCAGAAAAAATTTTCAGCGGTGGTTTTCCCCTCCTAATGCGGGCAACATTTGTGTGGTACTATGCCATGTAAAACTTCTCTCCAAAGAGGTGTCGCACTGCGGCATGCCGTTCGGACTCGGCTATAAAAAGGGAGGCCCCTTATCATTGAGCTTAAGCTTTAATCGGACTGTACTCATTGATATGTGAGAAGTTTGCCCCTGTTCCATAGTGGAATGTTCAGGGGCAAAATTTGCAATTTTATTACCATGGTCGGTAAATACGTCCGATTAGGGAGGTATTTTGGGGTGGGGCGGCTGCCCAAATGCATGTCACTTCAATTGAATATCAAATTCATTTTTTTTTTCTCTTAAGCACCTTTCGTTTGCGATCTGTATTGTCGTGACTGGTCATATATCCATTTGACGGGTTTTGGGCGGCCCCCGAGACTAAAATAGAGAAATCGGTTTATATGGAAGCTGTATCAGGCTATGGACCAATTCAGATCACGTATGACACCTTTTGACACGTATGTTTAAGGTTATGGGAAAAGCCGTTGAAAAAAATTTCAGCCAAATCGGATAATAACTGCATCCTCTAGAGACTCAAGAAGTCAAGAACCCCGATCGGTTTATAAGACAGCTATATCAGGTTATGGACCGATTTAAACCATACTAAGCACAGTTGTTGAAAATTATATTGAAACACTTCGTGCAAAATTTAAGCCAAATCGGAAAGGAATTGCGCCCTCTAGTGGTTGAACAAGTCAAGATCCAAAATCGGTTTTTATGGCAACTATATCATACAATGGACCAATATGGCCTATTTTCAATCGCATCCAACCTACAATAATAAGAAGTATTTGTGCTAAATTTCAAGTGGCTAGCTTTTCTGCTTCCCAAGTTTAGGGACATACCAATCTTCGAGATCTGTTGTTCTTGAAAATTGGGGTAATGAGAAGTGCTTTCTAGGGGAGGGATGCCCCATCAGGCATTTCGACTCAAATATGGATATCAATTTCGTGCTCCACTCCCAAATCCCGTTAATTTGAGCCCCATATTGCCATGGTCGGTAAGTATGAACCGTTTGGAGGGTGTTTTGGGGTTGAGGCGGCCACCAGCACTTTGCCCAGAAAATAGATATCAAATTCGTTCGAATTCCGCTATTGTCGGAAATGAGGTTCAGTTTAGGGGGTGCTTTACGGGGCTTTGCTCCAAAATTGGATATCAAAATCGTTTTCTACTCTCAAATACGTTTCATTTGAGTCCCATACTGTCATAATGGGTCAAATAACATATTTGACATATTTTTAGTAGGAAAAGCCATATTTATAATCTACTCACAAATACCTTTCATTTGAGTCCCATATAGCCATGATCGACAGATATACGCATTTGAAGGTATTTGGGGCTGGGATGATCTCCCATTACTTGGACCTAATTTTTTTATGCCATATTTGTTACCTACTGTCGAATACTTTTCATTTGAGTCCCATGTTGACACGAACGTCAAATATATCGGTTTAGAGGAGTCTTTGGATTGGGGAGGCCCGCTGGGTACTTGGACCCAAATTTTAATACGATATTCGTTTTCTAGTCACAAATACCTTTCATTTGATACCCATATTGAGCCTATCGGTCCACTTTTGGTTTTGGGAGGCGTTTTTGGGATAAGGGGGAAGGTCCGACTCCTTTCGATTTCTTGAAATTAGATAGCCTATGTTTCCTTCCACAAAAATTTAAAAAAAATGGGTTCAGCTTTTTTTGATTCTGCGGAACATACAAACAAACCGAGTCTCATATAATTATGATGGGTCATTTAACCATTTGAGACGTTTTAGGGGGTTGGGGTGACCGCCTACACTTCGATCTGATTTTGTATGCCAAATTCGTAATCTACTCCCGAATACCTTTCATTTGAGTCCCATATGTATATGGACGTTCAATTTTTCTACTTAGAAGTTTTGGGGTTAGGGCGACTTTCTAGGTATTTAGACCCAGCTTGGTCACCAGAAGAATACCTCAAGGAGTTGTACTGTCTTGCTACTTTGGAATATAGCCATTAACAATATATTATTGTCTCTGGAAGAAAAAGGGGTAAAAGTGGTCACGTATGCGGATGACGTGGCAATTGCGGTAAGGGGAAAGTTTCCCAGCACTCCTAGAGATAAACTTCAGGAAGCTCTTCGTGCAACAGCTCAGTGGGCTACAGAAAGTGGTCTTGGTATAAATCCGTGCAGAGTAGTTCTTTTCAGCAGGAGATACAATTTATATGTCTGCTGGCACCTGTGTCCTTCGGAGGAGAGAATGTTCCATTTACAGAAAGAGCAAAATACCCAGGGGTTTTGCTGGACAGGAAATTGAACTTCAAATCCAACATTTTGTAAAGGGCAAGAAAGACAACTCTCGCCCTATACAACTGCAAAAGATCTGTGGCAAAAGTTGGGGGTTTAGACCGCGTGTCATGCATTGGGTGTATACTGCAGTTGTCAGACCTATAATGCTATATGGTGTTGTGGTCTGGTGGACGGCGCTTCAAAAGTCCACCTCCTGTTCAATACTCAACCTCATCCAAAGGATGGCTTGTTTGCGCATCACAGCCACACTGAGGACGACACCATCTGATGCACTGAAAATAATGCTAGATGTACCCCAGGACGTTGTGACTAGACAAATTGCTGCGACCACTGCCGTGAGGCTAAGGGAGCTCTTTCTTTGGTCTTGTGGTGGGTATGGACACTGTGTTATCCTTGATTCCAGGTCAGATGTTCCCGCCAGAGCCGCTTTTTTATAAAAAGTACTGTACGACTATTCCTGATAGAATCGATTGGAACTACTGATGGTTCGAACTAGACGACCAGATGGGCTTTGAGGTGTACTTTAAAGATCTAGAACTGGTCATATCGAAAAGGCCCGAAGGGCAACGAATAATAGACAGTCACAAAGAGGGGGATGTGATCATTCCAAAACTATGTGGCGTAATCTAGACTTGAAGTGCTCCACTGCTTTGCTGTCATGAACACCACTCAGGTCGGACCTCACTAGTCCAGCCTGTGTGCTGCTCACAGCTATCCCGTTCCGGGAAAAAAAAGTGGGGATTTTTGAGCACTATCCAAAAAATGGGTAGTGCTCAAATAAAGATTTGGCAGCCCAAACATATTTTCAAAAAGCCGAGGCGACCAAATTTAGGGTCCTACCAAGGGGTGCCAGGATCACCTAAGGCTTTGAAATTTTGCACATGATCTCATTAACACCTCAGTTCTAAACATCAAACATTTCCTATTTCTGCTCCGGTTCTCAAATGGCAGATTTTTTACTATTGGGTTGCCCAAAAAGTAATTGCGGATTTTTTAAAAGAAAGTAAATGCATTTTTAATAAAACTTAGAACGAACTTTAACCAAATATAATTTTTTTTACACTTTTTTTCTAAAGTGAGCTAAAAGTAACAGCTGATAACTGACAGAAGAAAGAATGCAATTACAGAGTCACAAGCTGTGAAAAAATTTGTCAACGCCGACTATATGAAAAATCCGCAATTACTTTTTGGGCAATCCAATAGCTTTTTTTCGTTTTTATCCCACTTTGTGCTGGTTGGGTAATGTACCGGCATCCACTGAAGATGTTTTCTGCCCAAGGATTGTTTCTTCTCCATTTATTGTTGCTACAATGACTACAACTCTTTGTTAAAACACATTTTAAAAGCTTTCCCAAAAATCTTCCTTACTTGCTTTTTTCCCCTTAGATTCCAAATTATTAGGCATATTTACCCCCTTCGCGCATATATTTCGTCTTTTTAGTGGCTAATTTAAATTCTACTAATTTTTCATTAAATATTAGTTCCTATAAAGGACAATGCCCTATTACATGGTCCAGCAAAACCCACTCACGCCACTAATTATATATACGAGAGTGTGTGTGTATGTGAATGTTTCAGCCGAAAGGCCAAAAAACCTTTCGCCAGCCATATATGACATTCCCAATTGTACTATTGCGGCATGTTTGGAATTCCTCGCCATAGTTTCGCATTCTGACGGAGCATTGTGGAAAATCCACAGTAAAACATTTGCAATGAGAATGGCAGAAAAGTTGTGTAAGTGATCGTCATAAATAATAAAGTTACCCATGTCTAGTTGTCGGCCTAACTACCTCAACGACGAAAAACAACTGAAAAGAACACACAAAAAAAAAAAGACCAAAGCAAACTTAACGAAATGACATGAAATAAACAAAACAATACTAGGAAGCAGCGAAGCTAGTTGCAAAAATCCACGCGTCACACAGTGGTTGAAATCTCAAAAAGTCAAACAAGTAACAGCGTGCTAAGTTCGGCCGGGCCGCATCTTATATACCCTGCATCATGGATCGCATTTGTAGAGTTCTTTTCCCGGCATCTGTTCTTAGGCAAAAAAGGAGAGAAAAAAGATTTTCTCTGCTATTAGAGCGATATCAAGCAATGGTGAGGTTCGGACCACAAGTAAATGTCAGCCAATTCGAATAAGAATTGCGCCCTTTGGGGGCTCAAGAAGTAAAATAGAGAGATCGATTTATATGGGAGCTGTAACACGTATGCTGATGGTCATGAGAGGATTCGTCGTACAAAATTTTAAGCAAATCGGATAGGAATTGCGCCCTCTAGAAGCTCAAGAAGTGAAGATCCCATATCGGTTTATATGGCAGCTATATCAGGTTATGAACCGATTTTAACCTTATTTAGCACAGTTGTTGAAAGTCATAATAAAATCGCGCAAAATTTCAGCCAAATCGGATAGGAATTGCGCCCTCTAGAAGCTCAAGAAGTCAAGATCCCAGATCGGTTTATATGGCGGCTGTATCAAGGTTATTAACCGATTTAAACCATACTTGGAACAGTTGTTGGATACCATAATAAAATACGTCGCGCAAAATTTCAGCCAAATCGAATAGGAATTGCGCCCTCTAGTGGCTCAATAAGTCAAGATCCCAGATCGGTTTATATGGCAGCTATATCAGGTTATGAACCGAATTGAACCATACTTGGTACAGTTGTTGAGAGTCGTAGCGAAACACGTCGTGCAAAATTTCATTTCAATCGGATAAGAATTGCGCCCTCTAGAGGCTCAAGAAGTCAAGACCCAAGATAGGTTTATATGGCAGCTATTTCAGGTTATGAACCGATTTGAACCACACTTGGCACAATTATTGGATACTATAATAAAACACGTTGGGCAAAATTTCATTTCAATCGGATAAGCCCTCTAGAGGTTAAAAAAGTAAAGACCCAAGATCGGTTTATATGGCAGCTATATCAAAATATGGACCGATATGGCCCATATCCGACCTACATTTATAAGAAGTATTTGTGCTAAATTTCAAGCGGCTTGCTTTACTCCTTCGAAAGTTAGCGTGCTTTCGACAGACAGACGGACGGACGGACGGACAGATGGACGGGCGGACGGACGGACATGGCTATATCGACATAAAAAGTCAGGACGATCAAGAATATATACACTTTATGCGGTCTCAGACGAATATTTCGAGTAGTTACAAACACAATGACGAAATTAGTACACCCCCATCCTATGGTGGAGGGTATAAAAACAAATTTAATGCGATTCAAACTTTGAAGTGCATGATGGCCGGACGAACATAACGCTCAATGGACTTGGAATAGCGAAAGAAATGGTGTGAAATGTTAGCCAAATCAGATACGAACAGCACCCCCTAGAGGCTCAAGAAACCAAATCAGATACGAACAGCACCCCCTAGTTTATAAGGCAGCTATATCAGGGTTTAGACAGATACCTGTGAGTACTGCACATTAATAGTGGAGGTAATGGGAAAAGTTATTATGCAAGATTTAAGTCAAATCGTATAACTTTTACTGTCTTTAAAAGGTTAAAAGACCGAACGTCGGTTTAAATAGGAGCTATAACAAAGCTTGAGCCGATTTCGGCTATTTACGTTCCTAACCGACCTACACCGATGAGAAGAATTTGTGCTAAATGTTTAGGGGTTAGCTTTACTGGTTCACTTTCAATCGAGTTAGAGTAGCCATGCTTTTTCGGCGGACTGAGAAACGGATGGACGGACAGACGAGCGGACATGGCTAGGTGAGGTTAGGTTTAAGTGGCGGTCAGCCGTCAGACTCACTTAGACGTTTTGGTCCATTGAAATACCACAGGAATAGAAGAAGGGAGAACCCTTCTAGTTCCTACCGTTGAACCATTCAGATCGCTTTAAAAAGCCCTATAACTTGCGAATGTTCACATCCGCTAAATCAGACAGGTTCTCAAAGAAATTAGAACCTAAAGTGGAACTCCTTCTGACTGCTAGTGCGGGACACACACATAGAAGGTGTTCTATAGTCTCTTCTTCTTCGATGTCCTCACAGCTTCTGCAAAAATCGTTGCTGGGAACCTTCAATCTGTCAGCATGTTTTCCGATTAGACAATGACTTGTCATGACGGACACAATGACTGAGACTTCTGTTCTAGCCAATGAAAGCAAAGCGGTAGACCAATTCAAGTCTAGATTAGGCAACATAGTTTTGGAATGCTCACAGTCCCTTCTTTGCGACCATCTATTATTCGTTGTCCTTAGGGCCTGTTCTTGAAAACTTAGCTTACATGTCGCTAGAGGCATACCCACAGATTCCAGTATCCCTGGAGTGTGTTAGATAGTCCCTTGTCTCGCAAGCTCGTCTGCTTGCAATTCCCTGGGAATTTTGAAGTTTTCAGCCATGTGGTTGAGAGATCTGCGACAGTCGACTGCGGTTATTGGATGCACAGGAGTTGGACTTTTGATGTACAGTAGGTGAACTTTTGAAGCCCTGTCCTCCAGACCGCAACACCATATACCATTATAGATCTTACAACTACAGTATATTCCCAATTCATGACACGCAATTTAAACCCCCAACTTTAGGCAATAGCTCTCTTGCGGAGGTATAGGGCAAGAGTTGCCTTTCTTGACTAGTCATGGGCATGGCTAGAAATACTTAAAATCTCATGATGACCAAAGTATTGTATGTGTGTATTTAAATTGTGGTGTTTAGACCTTTATTTCAAGGGATTTCAAACGGAATGACGAAGTAAATATACCTTCATCCTGTGGTGGATGATGTTTTTGAATTTTATACGACTTCTCTTTAAAAATTTTTCATATGTAGTTTTAAATTTCCCCTATATTTCAAAACACTGTGCTTCATTATCATCAACGCCATTGCCAGCGACCAGAAAACAAAACAAAACTTTTCGCTACTCTGGTTCGAAAGAAAGGAAGGGGGGTGTAGTTGTTTTGTTGTAGTTGTAGCTGTTAAAACTAGCAAAATTTATGGGAAACCCAATTAGTGTTGGAATGACATTTTATGCCATAGATACACCACCAACAAACACACAACCGTGCATTAACTGACAAACACACACACTCAAAGTGGTGGAAACCAGTATAAGCAAATGGGATAATAATCCTTTCTGTCTTACCCACGGTTACTCATTTGGGAGTTATATGCCACTCACACTTTATCTGCTTAACCCCCCTGTTTGCTCTTCCACTTCAGCCGCTGTTCAAAATGGCCCCCCCTTTATCGCTAAAAACATGCAATAGTTGGTGAAAACTTTAGTTTTACTCTCCCCCCCTTCCAAACCGGGCAGCTATCAATTTCCTCTTACCCTTGCAAGCGATGCTTACTAAAGCCACCAGAACATGGACATGGTGGCAACAACAAACACATCATAGCTCGTTTAATGATGGCATAAACAAATTATGGCTGCCGTATAGTATGAGTTGTCCCATAAACCGTACAATTTATGCTACCAAGTTCTACTTAAACTACTTATGCTGGGCCAGTGTTGCTAGTCATGGCCCCCCTTTTTCTACTGTGCTCTATTCTCATTCTTATTTAGTCAAATGGCAATGCTTATTGCCCAGTGCATGTTAGACCTATGCGTGTGAGTTGGTATGGCTGCATGTGTTTGTGTGTATGTGTGAGTGTTTATTTCACTCTCGTTTTGTTGCCGTTATACAAATAAAAAGGGAGATGTTGATGGGCTGCGACATTTATAGACAGACACTTTCGCTCTCTTTCTCTCTCTCTGCAGCTACAACTAAACGCCTTTGTATGCAATAAGGAAATGTGCGTGTCCATGAAAAATGTGTCTACACTCAAAAAAAAAAAAAAAAAAATTCATAATAAAGTTTTAGCACAATTGTTAAGGCTTAATATTGCTCCATTTTCGTAAAGTATGTCATAGTATGTCTGATATGATGTGCCACCTCCACTTGTTATACCCAAGAAAACAATTCATTAACAAAATAATTGATTTTCTGAGCCAGCACTAAATTTAGATGTAACTTAGCGACAATTAGCAAATGTTATTCCCAGAACTGTCAATCTTTGAGAAATTTTGACATGCTAATAATTTACCAATCGTTTCAAACACACATTTTTGTGAAGAGTAAATGTCAATCTGGTTTCTTGGAAATGAAATGAGGGAAATGATGAAAGGAGAGGAAATTGTTTGGGAAATCGAAAGGGGTATCACCAGTGATTTCATTTGCTCTTAACACTGTTGTTGTCATTAGGCTAAATTCAATAGGCAATTTCTATAGATGGATAGTTGTGACTTGTTTCACTTATAAATGGTTTTAATACCCTCCACCATAGAATAGGCACCAGGGTAGGAGGTCACTATAGCACAGAGGTTAGCATCTTCGCCTATGACGCTGAACACCCTGGCTCGAATCCTGGCAAGAACATTAGAAACAATTTTCGAACAGTGGGTATCCTCTCCTAATGCTGGCGACATTTGTGGAGTACTAAACCATTTGGTATGGCAGCCGTTTGAAAACGTTTCCCCAAAGAGGTGCATCGAACCCCACTCATTGATATGTAAGAAGTTTGCCCCCTTTTTTTAAGACCTGTTCCTCAAGCTTAAGTTTCCGTTCGCACTCGGCTATAAAAAGGAGGCCCCTTGTCATTGAGCTTATACTTGAATCAGACAGCACTCATTGATATGTGAGAAGTTTGCCCCCGTTCCATAATTGAATGTTCATGGCCAAATTTGCATTACTGTAGGATAGGGGGTATGGTTGGGTTAGGTAAGGTTGAAAAGAGGGTGCAGATACTAATCCGCCCCATGCCACTATGGACACAAACCTAAGCCAGTAATCGGCTTGTTGTGGGCTCTATATACAAAAAAAACTAACCTCGAAAAAGAAAATCTAAGTGAGGAATTCCGTGCTACTTACAAAATCCCTAACTGTTTTCCATTCCACGCCCCTAAGTTGGTTCATGTCTGGTATCTATTAGAAGCGAAAGCCGGGCAATGACAAAAGAACTCATTCGAACATAGGCCAAGTCTTCGAGAGATTGAGGACAAGAGGCGGGTTGTGGACCATATACTCTGCCAGGATTTGCTGGCCATTTCTGAGTGGGGTCGAATGAATCGAGTAGATTTTTATGCACGAAAGATTCACTTCTGCTTGTGGTCACATAAACGATTCGCTGATCCTTTACGATCATCTTTGTCTATTAGCGGCATAAATGTTGAACAATCAGAAGGTCTAGATGTTCTGGACATGTTCTGGACAAAATACAAAGTGATGTCCGTTGGGCTAAACATGTATTTGTAGTGTCGCAAGAAGCATTCAAGTGTTTAGGCTTCCATAAACGGTGTAAGAATTACTTCACTCCGTCTGATCTTCTTAACATCTACAGCACTTTCATAAGGCCGAAAATGGAGTACAACTCTCATGTATGGGCTGGAGCTACAAAATCATCGCTGGAGCTACTGGACCCTGTACAGAGTAGAGCGATGGCGTTGATTGGGGACAGTGGGGTATCCAACTCTATTGCCTCTCTTTATCATCGTCGCAATGTGGGTTATTTGGCGCTGTTCTATCGGTACTTTCATGGTGTGTGTTCGTCTGATATTCGTCTTCTTATTCCTGATGTAAGGATGTATGTCAGGGATACTAGACATTGCAGGAACTCGCACCCGATTATTGGCCAGCGGACCACACAATGCATTATAGAGAGAATTCTTATTCCGCCCTGCGTAGATTTGGATATAACTCCCTTATAAACCGATCTCCCGATTTGAAATCTTGAACCCCTGGAAAAGGGTATTGTTATTAAATTTAGCTGGAATTGTGTACATATTGTTCTGTTACTATTTCCGACAATTGTGTGTAGTACGGTCCAAATCGGTCTATATCCAGATATAGCTCCCATATCGTACAAACCGATCTCCAGGTTTGAAATCGTATAACTCTGAAAGCCGCAATTTAAGTCCGATTTGGCTGAAATTTTGCACGTTGGAAGTCGTAACAGAACACAACGACTTCCAACAGCCGTTACAAGTGAGGTCGAAAAACGTTTCATAACCTGCTATCTCATTCTAACATCTTGAGCCCTTTTTAGACGCAATTTTTGTCTGTTTTGAATGAAATTTTTGCATGTGCAGTATTTCCCACATAAATCAATCTCCCGATTTGATATATGAAGCCCCTAGAAGCCGCAAATATTGTCTGACTTGGCTTAAATTTTGACATGTCTTTGGAGAAATCCTCATATAAGCCAAATAATTTCAGCCAAATCGGGTAACAATTGCGGCCAAGATGTACGACTGAAGGATTGGGTACAAAATCTACCCTTTCCCAAAGAAAAGGGAACTACAACTAGATTTTGGCAAAGGAAAGGGTACTAAAAGTATATTTTGCTAAAAGAAAGGCTACTAAATCTATCCTTTTCCAAAGGAAAGGGAACTTAAGATACCCCTTTCGAATTGAAAGGATAGATTTAGTAGCCTTTCCAAAAGGAAAGAGAACGGGTACAAAAGTGAAAGGGTATTGAAGGTTCCTTCTTCCAAAGGAAAGGGTACTAAAACTTCCCATTCCCAAAGGAAAGGGTACTAAAGGAGAGAATATTAAAGCTACCCTTTCCCAACTAAACGGGTACTTGACCTACCCTTTCACAAAGGAAAGGGTACTAAACCAACCCCTTCCCAAAGAAAAGGGTACTAAAGCTTCCCTTTCTCAGAGCAAATGGCACTAAAGCTACCCTTTCTCAAAAGGAAAGGGTGCTGAAGCTACACTTTTCCAAAGGAAAGGGTACTGAAGCTTCCCTCTCCCCAATGAGAGGGTACTAAAACAACCCTTTCCCCAATAAGAGGGTACTAAAGCTACCCTTTCCCCACCCCTTCCCAGAGAATAGGGCAATAAAGCTTCCCTTTCCCAGAGCAAATGGCACCAAAGCTACCCTTTCTCAAAGGAAAGGGTGCTAAAGCTACACTTTTCCAAAGGAAAGGGTAATGAAGCTTCCCTTTCCCCAACGAGAGGGTACTAAAGCTACCCTTTCCCCAATGAGAGGGTACTAAAGCTACCCTTTACCCAATAAGAGGGTACTAAAGCTACCCTTTACCCAATAAGAGGGTACTAAAGCTACATTTTACCAAAGGAAAGGGTATAAAAGCTACCCCTTCCAAAAGGAAAGAGATCTTAAACTACCCTTTCCAAACGAATCGGGTACTAAAGCTACCCAAAGGAAAGCCTACTTAAGTTTCCCTTTCCCAATGGTAAGGGTACTAAAGGCTCCCTCTCCCAAAGAAAAGGGTACTAAAAGTACCCTTTCCACAGGAAAGGATACTTAAGCTACCCTTTCCTTTTCCATAGGAAAGGGTACTAAAGTTTCCCTTTGCCAGAGGAAAGGGTACTAAAGCTATCCATCCCAATGGCAACTAAGGCTACCCCTTTCAAAAGGGAAGGGGCCTAAAGCTACCCTTTCCCAATGGAAAGGGGTACTGAAGCTCCCTGTTAAAGGAAAGGGTACTAAAGCTACCCTTCCCAAGGGAAAGGATACTTAAGCTATCCTTTTCCAAAGGAAAGGCACCTAAAGCTACCCTTTTCCAAAGGGAAGGGTACTAAAGCTACCCTTTTCGAAAGGAGAGGGTACTAAAGCTACCCCTTTCCAAAGGAAAGGGTACTAAAGCTACCCCTTTCCAAACGAAAGTGCTTGGGGGACCCAGAGGAATGGGTACCAAAACTTCCCTTTCCTAAATAAAAGGGTACACAAGCTACCCTTTTCCAAAGGAAAGGGTACTTAGGCTATCCTTTTCCAAAGGAAAGGCACCTAAAGCTAGCCTTTCCCAAAAAAAAGGGTACTAAAGCTGCCTTTTCCCAAAGGAAAGGGTACTAAAGCTAACCTTTCCCAAAGGAAAGGGTACTAAAGCTATTCTTTCTCAGAGCAAAGGGTACTACAGAAACCCTTTCCCAAAGGAATGTCTACTAAAGCTACCCAAAGGAAAGGATACTAAAACTACCCTTTCCCAAAGGAAAAGGTACTGAAGCTACCAATTCCCAAAGGAAAGGGTATAAAAGCTACCCTTTTCCATAGGAAAGGGTACTAAAGCTACACTTTCCCAAAGGAAGGAGTACTAAAGCTACCCCTTCCAATAGAAAAGGGACCTAGAGCCACCCCATTCCAAAGGAAAGGGTATAAAAGCTACCACTTTCCACAGGAAAGGGTGCTAAAATTACTTTTTCCCCTTTCCGGAAGAAAAGGGAATTAAAGCTACCCTTTTCCAGAGGAAAGGAACTAAAGCTACATTTTTTCCAATGGAAAGGGTACTAAATCTTCCCTTTTCCCAACGAAAAAGTAAGCTAATCTTTTCCAAAGGAAAGGGTACAAAAGCTACCCTTTCCCAAAGGAAAGGGTGTAAAAGCTACCATTTTCCACAGGAAGGGGTACTAAAATTACTCTTTCCCAAAGGAAAGGGTACTAAAGCTACCCCTTCCGCATGGAAAGGGTACTAAAGCCACCCCTTCCGAAAGGAAAGGGTATGAAAGCTACCCTTTCCCAAAGGAAAGGGTTTAAAAGCTACCCTTTTCCAAAGGAAAGGGTACGAAAACTACCCTTTTTCAAAGGAAAGGGTACTAAAGCTACTCTTTCACAAAGGAAAAGGGTATAAAAGCTACCCTTTTCCACAGGAAAGGGTACAAAAGCTACTCTTTCCCAAAGGAAAGGGTACTGAAGCTACCCTTTTCCAAAGGAGGGTAAGGTAAGGGTGTTAGTCCTTTACAGACTCATTTAAGCACTTAGATTAAGGCCTCCGGTGGGAATCGAGCTCATGTTTCTCGCACTGTTAATCCGAACCTGCTACCAACTCGGCTACTGAGATGCCATAATTTGTACGTTATTTGCGTTAAAATATGCAACCTGTACCTTGAGTTTGGGAATACATGGGCAGACAGACAAATGGACCGACAGACGGACATACAGAGAGACAGATCGATCAGGAAGACAGGAATCAGGATCTAGCTCTTCTACTTCTTATAACAAGCAAAATCGCCATATGTTCGGCCGGGTCGGACTTTGGATACCCACCACCTTGGAAACTGATATACAGCATTTTTCGTAATAATTCGTTGAATAATGCACTAGGAGTCGAGGAGTCCAACACAAATTACTGTTCCAAATTTCTGTGAAATCGGGTAGTTCATGCTCCTTTTATGGTTATTAAACCTTAAGTCGGAAGATTGGTGTATATGGGGGCTATATCAAGATATATATGCCTGATGCCGATTTCAAAAACACAAAATGGAAGATTTTCTTTGCCTGATTTTATACAAACCTTGCCGTATAAAAGTTTAAATGCATATTTTTGCAAATTTCTATCCAGCAAGAACAACCTCAAGTAATTTCAATCTATTGGGTTGCCCAAAAAGTAATTGCGGATTTTTCATATAGTCGGCGTTGACAAATTTTTTCACAGCTTGTGTCTCAGTAATTGCATTCTTTCTTCTGTCAGTTATCAGCTGTTGCTTTTAGCTTGCTTTAGAAAAAAAGTGTAAAAAAGTATATTTGATTAAAGTTCATTCTAAGATTTATTAAAAATGCATTTACTTTCTTTTAAAAAATCCGCAATTACTTTTTGGGCAACCCCATTTATTACCCGATTTCAATGAACGACACTTGACCCAATGTTTAATCCTTTGATATCTGCATCAAGTATGATTTAGATCGGACTATATTTGGGTATAGCTGTTATATATACCAATCGCCCGATTAAAGGTCTTAGGCCCATAAAAGTCGCATCTCTTTCACTGAATTTTGCCACAATGACTTGCGTTGGGCCCCTTGGGAATATCTCATACGTGAAAAATTCTTCACCCACTTTCATAATCCTTAAATAGTTTCCTTCCTTGAATTTTCTTGAGTTTAAATGCGTCTACGCATTTATAAGTTGATGCTAGAGAGTGTGAGTAAGTGTGTGCCTTAAAATGATGCTTCAATTGTTTTGTTATACTCGTTTTTTTCTGAACGCTTAAAAGTTGTTACTGCTCCACTTTACGCAAATAAGTGCCAAGTTAGTGTTTTCAAGCAGAAATGGTGGGAAAAATTCATTCACTCTCCCAGCTCCCTTGCCATGGCACGCTCAGCATGAGCATCTATGCCATCGCTTTAACGATGCAATTCAACAAAAACGTCAACGCGCCAACGAGCGGGCTTTTCAGCTGCTTATACGCTGATAACCGAGTTTAGGATAAACTACCACTTTAGCATTCATGTGTCATGTTTGAATTCCCACAAGATATGGGTTAAGGACATACCACAGTCGCAGCCATTTTCGATTTACGAGTGCTGAGTGGTGTGCTAGCACAAAAGTGTGTGCTGGCGTTTCAGCGTAGCATGGCGTAACAGGACAATGGCAGTGAAGAATTGCATTGCCTTTTGATTTTGCATAGCAACAAACTAAAGAGGAGAGGCAAAAACAAAAAAATTGGAAAAAGATGAACAATGTGCCAGGCTAGTGTTCTTGAGTTGTCTTAGGGGACTAAGTACAAAATTGACATTTGGAGTGTCTATTTGTTTTCCTTATGGCAGATAGAGAGGTTAACATGCTTCACTTGACACAAGTTCAAATGGAGAAGTTCTGTAGAAACAATAAGTCTAATGGATTCAATAATATGGTGAAAATGTTAACAAAAGGGAATGAAGGGAAAACTAAAATCATTGTACCCTACACCATCATTGTGGTACAGGGTATTATAACATTGTGCATTTGTTTGCAAATCTTAGAAGGAGAAGAGCTAGACCCAACGATAAGTAGACCGACTTAGAATCACTTCCTGATTCGATTTAGCTATGTCCGTCTGTCTGTCCAAGTATTCTTGTTGAGGACCAACCCAGGGTTGAGGACCAACCCAGGGTTGAGGACCAACCCAGGGTTGAGGACCAACCCAGGGTTGAGGACCAACCCAGGGTTGAGGACCAACCCAGGGTTGAGGACCAACCCAGGGTTGAGGACCAACCCAGGGTTGAGTACCAACCCAGGGTTGAGGACCAACCCAGGGTTGAGGACCAACCCAGGGTTGAGGACCAACCCAGGGTTGAGGACCAACCCAGGGTTGAGGACCAACCCAGGGTTGAGGACCAACCCAGGGTTGAGGACCAACCCAGGGTTGAGGACCAACCCAGGGTTGAGGACCAACCCAGGGTTGAGGACCAACCCAGGGTTGAGGACCAACCCAGGGTTGAGGACCAACCCAGGGTTGAGGACCAACCCAGGGTTGAGGACCAACTCAGGGTTGAGGACCAACCCAGGGTTGAGGACCAACCCAGGGTTAAGGACCAACCCAGGGTTGAGGACCAACCCAGGGTTGAGGACCAACCCAGGGTTGAGGACCAACCCAGGGTTGAGGCCCAAACCCAGGGTTGAGGACCAACCCAGGGTTGAGGACCAATCCAGGGTTGAGGACCAACCCATGGTTGAGGACCAACCCAGGGTTGAGGACCAACCCAGGGTTGAGGACCAACCCAGGGTTGAGGACCAACCCAGGGTTGAGGACCAACCCAGGGTTGAGGACCAACCCAGGGTTGAGGACCAACCCTGGGATATGGGTGAACTTGCAAAAGTACTTTAGGTAGGTCTCCTAAGATTTGTTGAAGGAACAAGATGGTTCCGAAGGGGGGTGGGTGCCATAAGCTCCGACGTAGGTACATCCGTGCCTCTAGTCTAGGTCTCATATCTTCGGTCTCTTCCCTTTCTTTCTAGGGTACCATAAAGGGCCAGACTGGCCTCCGAGTGAACTCCAACCTTTGGAGGACAACCCACTCAACCTAACCTATATCAGGTTATAGACCGATTTGGATTGTACTTAACACAGAAGTGTTATTTCAGCAAAATTTCAGTCAAATCGAACAAAAGTTGTAGCTTCAGGGGTTCAAGAAATCAAAGGGGGAGATCATTTTATATAGGAGCTACTAGCTGAACCCGACCCGCTTCGCTGCGCCTTCTTTAACTTTATATGGAGCAAAACTTTCCTTGAAATATTTATTTTCGACAATTACAGAGCTTTTAGTGACATACCATGCTACGAAAATATTATATCGCTTGACAAACAGTTTTACAATATAAGTGCCTTAATCTGAATCCCATACGAGGTTTAGTGGTCTATGAATTTAAGTTTGGATGTAGGATGTACTCCATTTTTAAAATACTTTATTTCAGCCCGATATTCTCATGATTTCTGATTTAGGGGTGTTTTTGGGGTGAGGTGGTCCCCCAGACACTTGACGCCGAAAAAATATCAGCATCGTGCTCTTCTCTCAAGCACCATTTATTTAAATCCCATATTGCAATTGGTTTTGAGGGGAGTTTACAGGATGAGGCGTCCCCCAAACAAATGGCCCCACAATAGGTTATCAAATTCGTTTTCTAATCTCAAATACCTTTCATCTGAGGCACATGTTAGCATGGTCGAAAATATTCACTCTTGGGGGGAGTTTTGGGGAAGGGGTGATGCCCTAAATACATGGTCCAACATTTGGATATCAAATTCGTATTCTACTCCCAAATACCTTTACTTGAGCCCCATATTGCGATGGCCAGTAAAAAATTGCTGTTTATGGGGTATTTTGGGAAAGGGGTAGACCCCAGAAAATTAGTCCCGAAAGTGGGTATCAATTCTTGCTTTTACATTGACATGGTCGGTAAATGTGCCCGATTTTGGAGTGTTTTGGGGAGTGTGGTGGTCCCCCAAACACTAAGGCCAGAAAATATATCAGCAACGTGTCCTATTCTGATATATTTGAACCCCATATTGTCATTGGCCTCAAAATTGGATATCAAATTCGTTTTTTAATCTCATTTAAAATCCCTTATTGAAAAAGTCAGCAAATATGTCCGGATATCGGATTCGTGCTTTACTCCCAAAGACTTTTCATTTGAGCCCCATAGTGATATGTTAATAAATTTGTCCCCTTTGGGGAATGTTTTTGGGAAGAGGCGGCCCCCCAAAGACTTCATCTCATATTTGGACATGAGATTCAAATTCTACACTCAAATACCTTTTATTTAAGTCCCATAATCCCATGGTCAAATACATAAGTCAATAAGTCCTGTTGGGGGGGGGTTTGTTTTGGGGAAGGGGTGGACCCTCAGAAACGTGGTCCCTCATTTGGATATCAGATTCGTATTCTACTCGCAAATACCTTTCATTTGAGTCCCATATTGCCATGGTCGGTAAATATGTCCGATTTAGGGGTGTTTCCCATAATGCCATGGTCAGTAAATAAGTCCTGTTTGGGGGGGGGGTGTTTCGGGGAAGGGGTGGACCCCCAGAAACGTGGTCCTACATTTGGATACTAAATTCGTATTCTACTCGCAAATACCTTTCATTTGAGTCCCATATTGCCATGGTCGGTAAATATGTCCGATTTAGGGGTGTTTTTGGGGTTGGGGATGGACCCCCTAACACTTGGTCGGACAATCGAATATCAGATATGTTTTCTTATCCTAAATACCTTTCATTTGAGTCCCATATTGTCGTGATTGGTCTACATATATGTTTTGTAGGTTTTGGTGGTGGGGCGCCCCCTCTAGATACCCCATCCAAAATTTGGATACCACATTTTTATAACCATCACCGAAGGATGGGGGTATATTGATTTTGTCATTCCGTTTGCAACACATTGAAATATCCATTTCCGACCCTATAAAGTACAATCTATATATTCTTGATCAGCGTAAAAATCTAAGACGATCTAGACATATCCGTCCGTATGTCTGTTGAAATCACGCTACAGTCTTCAAAAATAGAAATATTAAGATCGAAGATGGGCTATATCGGACTATGTAGCCCCCATATAGACCGATCCGCCGATTTAGGGTCTTAGGCTAATAAAAGCCACATTTATTATCCGATTTTGCTGAAATTTGGGACATTGAATTGTGTTAGGCCCATCAACATCCTTCGTCAATTTAGCTCATATCGGTACAGATTTGGATATAGCAGCTATGTGGATCGATCCTTCGATTTAGGGTCCTAGGCCCATAAAAGCCACATTTATTATAAGATTTTGGTGAAATTTGGGACAATAAGTTGCTTTAAGCCCTTCAACATCTTTTGGTAATTTAGTTCAGATCGGTCTAGATTTGGATATAGCTGCCATATAGACCGATCATCCGATTTAGGGTCTTAGGCCCATAAAAAGCGCATTTATTATCCAATGTCGCCGAAATTTTGGACAGTTAGTTGTGTTAGGCCCTTCAACATTCGTCTTTAATTTGGCCCAGATCGATCTAGATTTGGATATAGCTGCCATATAGACCGATCCTCCAATTTAGGGTCTTAGGCCCATAAAACCCACATTTATTATCCGATTTTGCTGAAATTCGGAACAGTGAGTTGTCTTAGGCCCTTCGACATCTTCCGTCAATATGGCTCAGATCGGTTTCGATTTTGATGTAGCTGCCATATAGACCGATCCTCCGATTTAGGGTCTTAGGCCCATAAAAGCCACAATTATTATCGGATTTTGCTGAAATTCGGGACAGTTAGTTGTCTTAGGCCCTTCGACATCCTTCTTCAATTTCACTCAGATCGGTCCAGATTTGGATATAGCTGCCATATAGACCGATCTCTAGATTTAATGTTTTGGCCCATAAAAGGCGCATTTATTGTCCGATGTTGCCTAAATTTGGGACAGAGAGTTTGTGGAAGAGCGCTTCCACATATCTCTGCAATTTGGTATAGATCGATCAAGATTTGTATATAGCTGCCATATAGACCGATATCTCGATTTAAAGTCTTGGCCCCAAAAAAAAGTCGCATTTTTAATCCGTTTCGACTGAAATTTGACACAGTGACTTATGTTAGGCTTTTCGACATTCGTGTCGTAAATGGTTCATGTCGGTTTATTTTCAGATACAGGTATTATGCTCTACAAAATTAACAGTGACTTATATTTATAAGACGACTCAATGTCCGTGCCGAATTTGGGTGCTTAGATTATCCAATTTTCACCGGATTGTGTGGTGGGTATCCAAAGTTCGGCCCAGCCAAACTTAATGCCTTTTTATTTATTAATATGAAATTCGTATTCTACTCCCAAATTTCTTTCAGTTGAGTCTCATATTGTCCCGATCGGTCCACTTTTATTTTTGGGTTGTATTTTTGGTGTAAAGCAGTGGGTCCGCCCCTCCCCTAGAAATGAAACTTAAACAAAATTTCCTTTTTCATAAAAATTTTGATAAAATTTCCCTTAGAAATTAAATTTCCTAAAGTTAAGAAATTTCCACAAAATTTTCTATAGAAATGAAATTGTGATCAAATTTTGTATAGAATCGAATTTTTTTTCCTGTCCATTTTTTTAAGAAATTTCCACAAAATTTCCTATTGAAATGAAATTTTGATAATATTTTCCATAGAATGGAATTTTTTTCCTGTCCATTTTTTTTTACAAAATTTCTTTCCAAAATTGGCAAAATTATTGGAAATTGCCTCTCATTATATAGACTGTTACCTTTTTGTTTAAATTTTTAAACCCCTTTTTCAGCTTTTCTTTGGGAATGTGCTCACTTCAAGGATTAAATGAAACCAGCAGAGATTTATCCCTGAACTCTGATCGTTTTTTTTTTTGTTCATTCTTCATAAAACCCATCAATTATATTCTGCAAACAACTTGAAAATCATCCAGTGTATGCATAAAACAAATGCCCCTGACACTTTTTAATTAAAATGAGAAATTATCCTCCAAAAAAGATTTCGCTCTCATTGGCCTTGCCAGAGATTTATCTATCCCATCGTTTGGGAATTAGCATAAATCAATATGCGTGATGTGTTCAGGGTCGACAACGGTGCTTATGCGAAGGATTTCCCAAAGCATACACAAACACACATGCACACCTATACTGCCACTCGCTCAACTCTTTGGAGATGCGTATGGCTTTTAGTCTGGCTCTCTTTTTCTATAGGTTTATTGAATTATTTCTTGGGTCGCCTGAAATTTAATCTGTCATAACACCTTTTTTTTCCCCCCCTTTTTCCCCTCTCGCTACGGTCACATTTCAACGAGAGCCACAAACAACAACAAGAACAGGCTTCAAAAGGAAAATCCCCCGGTTTCTGCTTTGCTGTTGCCAAACACAAGCAGGCCATTGAGCATTTTTAACTGTTTTGAGTTATACTCGAGCCATACTTATGATGCGTTTCAGTTGCAGCACCATGTCGCCGTAACAAAAATGATGGTGATGGTCGGTGATGAAAATGATGATACCTCTTCACATGCAATGTCGCTTTGTTGACTTAAGCTTCATACAATCTGGCACACTCACATGGGTGGTATACCACCCATATGCATGAGATGTAAGCATAGACTTCGGTAGTTCATTTAAAAGTGAAATAAGTCTAAAATCGGGCACATTCAGGTAGAAGTCAACAAATTTTGGTGCAAGCTAATTGTGGAATTTCTAGGACTACTTCTAGACTTTTGTCCTTTCGCAGAAAATGTTCAAGAAAAAAATTGTGTTTAGTCTTCAATATTAAGAAGCAACCGTTAAGTGGAGAGAGAACGTGTTTTTCATTTCGTTTCCCAATTAAAAATTCCTGTGTCTTGGAATAGGTACTACCTATTGAGCAAAAATTCTACCTTTCAGTAGTAGGCTCAAAATGGCCCCCATAAATTCAACAGCTGCGGTGGTGGTTTCAGACCATTGCCCGCCCCTCCTACAGTTGTGGGTGCCTTGGCACCTGTAGTCGTGCGCACAACCATTCATCAGACTAACAAATACAGAAGAGACATATAAACCAGAGAGATGTACAGTTGGTCTCCAGCCTTTATGTAAAGATGGTGCTTCTGATTCAGATTCAGACAACGACGGTGTCAATGAAACAGTCAGCCTAACCGAATCGAGAGATGTGGACTGCGGAATGATGTCAGTAGTGAGGGAGCTAAGCTCACAAGAAAGCAGTCCGGGGCACGACCAAGAAGACTGAGCCGTATGCACCGGCAGCATAATCGGGCGAAAGTGTAACATGCTGGTAGGGATAGAACTGACATTCCAAACACTTCTACGGAACCTGGGAAGAGAATCGGAGCATAACACAGTTAAAATGCTGAAAAAGTAAAAAAACACCCCGCCTTCAAGTACTCCAGGAATACCAAGCCATCCCACCAGACAATGTCATGCGGAGGGAGACAAAGTCGAAACAAGAACAAAAGGAAGCGCACATGGTCTCTGAATCTGCATGGGGTACAGTGACTTTCAAAAAAAAGGCCATAGTCATCGCTGAAGTGGAGGATGGTCAACGAATAAGGCACAAGAGAGCCACAACAGTCATCAATATCGGCAGTGCATACGAAAAGATTCCCACAGATCATCGGTCACAAGTGGAGAATCTGGTTAATGAGCGGATTTTCGAAGAAAGCACAAAAAAGCCAGAACAGTCATCAATAGCGGCAGTGCCTCCGGAAAGATTCCACCCGATCATCGGTCACAAGTGGAGAAACTGGTTAACGAGCGGATTTTCGAATATGTGTGGAACTCTGAAGAGGGTACCACCCATAAAAATTATGAGCTGTTCGTATAGAGGGGACATTTTGACGTTGTGGTTTGCAAAGGAACCACTACTCTAGGCCGATTGTCCTCTCAGGCATACTGGATGTGAAGAGCGCATTGAATAGCCTCAGATGCTTTGACGTCCTTCAAGCTCTCATAGAGGACTTTAATATACCGGCGTATCTGATGAGAATAATGAGCAGGTGATGCTAAGAGAACAAAGTCGAGGACAATGGTGCAACGCAGCCGATTGATGGCAAACATTGGTGGGCCTCTCCCTAGCAGGCGCAGACTCTTTTTGTGGAGACATGTAATTGCATCCTCCTCTATGGGAGTGAAATATGGATCCAGACACTGCAGCAGACAGCATGCCAAGTGAAATCCCTGCTTTGAGTAAAGAGGACGGCGGCTCTTAGGGTAATATCATCCTAACGGACAGTGACGGAGCCCGCAGATCTTATAATAACCAGAATGGTTCCGATAGACATGCAGGCCATGGAGCGCTCTGCACTGGGAAATGCAACACCCAGAGAGGACAGGGTGAGATTCTAAAGGATGATACAAACGAGCCATACGAGAGGAGACTAGCGAGAGATGGCAACAAAAGGTGGACTAATGAGAGTCGACGACTAACAGCCGATGCATGGATGTGGAAAAATGGGAATCACGGCAAAGTTAACTATAACGTCACACAGATGTTGACAGTTCTTGGTTACACCCAGAAAAACCTGCGTAGAATGGGCAAATGCTCCTCCAGCAAGTCCATTTATGAGTTACTAGAAGTTACAAACGATGTGGAACACATATTCTTCCACTGCGAGCTCGGGAATGAAAGACGCAAGGAAATGGAAACAGCGGTTGGCGACGCACAGTGGGAGAAAATCGAATAAAACTAGTAAAAATTGTGCTCTGTTGGAGGCCACCGTAGCGCAGAGGTTAGCACGTCCGCCTATGATGCTGAATGCCTGGGTTCGAATCCTGGCGAGACATTCAGAAAAAATTTTCAGCGGTGGTTTTCGCCTCCTAAAGCTGGCTACATTTGTCAGGTACTACGCCATGTAAAACCTTCTCTCCAAAGAGGTGTCGCACGCCATTCGGAATCGGATAAGGAGGTCCCTTATCAATGAGCTTAAACTTGAATCGGACTGCACTCATTGATAGGTGAGAAGTTTGCCCTTGTTTCTTAGTGGAATGTTCATGGGCAAAATTTGAATTTGAGAACGGGATGAGATATCAAGACCTTAGGTGGTCCAGGCGCCTCTTGGCAGGTTCCTACAATTGGTCAACTCGGCATTTCGAAAAATTGTTCGGGCTGCCAAATCATTATCTTTAGACCGATTTTCAAAATTCTTTTGGTTTTTGTGGAACATTAAAACACAAGTCCACTAGGGCACTGGAGACTATTCTAGATATGCGACCCACAGACATTAAGTATGAGTCAGCCACTGCGGCTATGAGATTTAAGTCGATGGGAGAATGCATAGAGGATAGGAGCAGATCAAACCATCGTAGCAAACCAGGAAGGAATGGAAGAGATTTCCGATCAGATACTTGAGATGACACTTGAGGTCGATTGCGAGGCCTTCGGAACAGTCTTGGATTAAGGGAACTCTGGTATTGTCATCTACACAGATGGATCAATGCTAGAGGACAGAGTGGGCCTGGGGTTTACATTGAGAACCCAGGATCTGCTTACGCCTGCCTGACCATAATACAGTGCAGCAGGTGGTCCTTCTTAACTAAGTCTCGTAGAGCAATACTAAGGTTAATTCGTGATCATATACAAAAATTCAAAAGTCAGGCGGTGCCGACCGTGCCTATTTGCCCATATGCAATTCTGAATCAATTTTGATGGACCACAGTAGTGCTGCAGGGTATAAATATGTATTGCCTGGGTGGCGTATGAGTACTAGAAATATTAAATAAATACATCATACGCTCCCCTATAAATTTTATACTTTTTATACCCACCACCGAAATATCCATTTCCGATCCTATAAAGTATATAAAGGGTGATTTTTTTGAGGTTAGGATTTTCATGCATTAGTATTTGACAGATCACGTGGGATTTCAGACATGGTGTCAAAGAGAAAGATGCTCAGTATGCTTTGACATTTCATCATGAATAGACTTACTAACGAGCAACGCTTGCAAATCATTGAATTTTATTACCAAAATCAGTGTTCGGTTCGAAATGTGTTCATTCACCGTAACGTTGCGTCCAACAGCATCTTTGAAAAAATACGGTCCAATGATTCCACCAGCGTACAAACCACACCAAACAGTGCATTTTTCGGGATGCATGGGCAGTTCTTGAACGGCTTCTGGTTGCTCTTCACTCCAAATGCGGCAATTTTGCTTATTTACGTAGCCATTCAACCAGAAATGAGCCTCATCGCTGAACGGTGAATGAACACATTTCGAACCGAACACTGATTTTGGTAATAAAATTCAATGATTTGCAAGCGTTGCTCGTTAGTAAGTCTATTCATGATGAAATGTCAAAGCATACTGAGCATCTTTCTCTTTGACACCATGTCTGAAATCCCACGTGATCTGTCAAATACTAATGCATGAAAATCCTAACCTCAAAAAAATCACCCTTTATATTCATGATCAGCGTAAAAATCTAAGACGATCTAGCCATGTCCATCCGTCTGTCTGTTGAAATCACGCTACAGTCTTTAAAAATAGAGATATTGAGCTGAAATGTTGCACAGATTCTTTTTTTGTCCATAAGCAGGTTAAGTACGAAGATGGGCTATATCGGACTATATCTTCATATAGCCCCCATATAGACCGATCCGCCGATTTAGGGTCTTAGGCCCATAAAAGCCACATTTATTGCCCGATTTTGCTGAAATTTAGGACAGTGTGTTGTCTTAGACTCTTCGACATCTTCCGTCAATATGGCTCAGATCGGTTCAGATTTGGATATAGCTGCCATATAGACCTATCCCCCGATTTAGGGTCTTAGGCCCATAAAAGCCACATTTATTAACCGATTTTGCTGAAATTTGGGACAGTTAGTTGTGTTAGGCCCTTCGACATTCTTCCGCAATTTGGTTCAGATCGGTCCAGATTTGGATATAGCTGCCATATAGACCGATCCGCCAATTTAGGGGCTAAGGCCAATAAAAGCCACATTTATTATCCGATTTTGCTGAAATTTGGGACAGAGAGTTATGTTAGCCAACCCGACATCCTTCGTCAATTTGGCCCAGATCGGTCTAGATTTCGATATAGCTGCCATATAGACCGATCCCCCATTTAGGGTCTTAAACCCATAAAATCCACATTTATTACCCGATTTTGCTGAAATTTAGGACAGAGAGTTATCTTAAGCCACTCGACATCCTTCCTCAATTTGGCCTAGATCGGTCCATATTTCGATATAGCTGCCATATATACCGATCCTCCAATTTAGGGTCCAAGACCAATAAAAGCCACATTTATAATCCGATTTTGCTGAAATTTAGGACAGTGAGTTATCTTAAGCCACTCGACATCCCCCTCAATTTGGCCTAGATCGGTCCAGATTTGGATATAGCTGCCATATAGACCGATCCGCCAATTTAGGGTCTAAGGCCCATAAAAGCCACATTTATTATCCGATTTTGCTGAAATTTGGGACAGAGAGTTATGTTAGGCCACTCGATATCCTTCCTCAATTTGGCTCAGATCGATTTAGATTTGGATATAGCTGCCATATAGACCGATCTCTCGAGTTAAGGTCTTGCGCCCATAAAAGGCGCATTAATTGTCCGATGTCGTCGAAATTTGGGACAGCGAGTTAAGTTAAGGCCCTTGACATAG
>NC_081553.1:206722934-206735434 GCF_963082655.1 Stomoxys calcitrans
GGCCAAAAATGGCGCATTTATAATCCGATTTCCTCGAAATTTGAGTTGTGTTAGGCTCTTCGAGTTTTTTTCTGCAACTTGGCCCAAAGCGGTGCAGATTTGGATTTAGCTGTCATATAGTCTTGGCCACATAAAAGGCGCATTTATAATCCAATTTCACTGAAATCTGATACTGTGACTTATGTTAGGTTTTTCGACATCCGTGGTTCAGATCGGTTTATTGAACAATGATTTGTACTTCCTGGCATTAGGTTCAAATCGGAACATATATTGATATAGCTGCTATGGGGCATAAGGTATGCAATTTTCACCGAATTTTGTTGAAAGGTGGTTTACATATATACTCGAGGTAGTGGGTATCCAAAGTTCGGTCCGGCCGAACTTAACGCCTTTTTACTTGTTTTACTATGAATCAATAGAAAATATGCCCAAAACCATCACTCGATATGTATTTAGGGCATTTTACATAAAAAGATTGCTCCAAATTTAGTGAGGATGAAATTTTTGTCTGCATTAAAAAATAATTCTGTCTCTCATGAATTAAAGCTCATAGTAGCATGCATGCATGCATTTTTTTTTGCCATGCAAGTCCTTCACTTGGATTTACCACATTCACATTTTAATCACACAAAGAGACACAAACACATTTGCTCACAGAAGAGTAGTCGACATACATAGAGAAAAAAAAAAAAAAATAAATGAAATGTCTGTGTATTTGTGTTTTGCAAGAACTTTTAGCGACGACCTTTGCCTTCGAGTGTTTGTCATTTCATGGCCTCTCGTTTGTTCGTTTGTTTGTTTGTTTGCATCGCTGTTTGTTTTATTATGCGATGCCATGATAATTGTGTAACAACAACAACAACAACAACAACAACTACAAACATACAGCCAACGCAAGACCATCATCATCAGCAACAACAAAAACCTCTCAGCACTTAGCAGCAGGGGCTGCTGCTCACTCATGAAATTAAAAAAAAAAGGATAAATGAGAAATAAAAAAAAGGAGAAAATTGTTGCTCTTCAATTCTTTGCACACACATTGCAAAGTAAAACAACATCAGAGTTTCGAGTTATACAAAGTAAACATTACTTTGGGAGAGTGGGGAAGTGGCGCCAGAGAGCTCCCTAGTGGATTATTGGGCTTTGTGGGGGGGAATGTTAAATGGAATTTGTGCCATAATAACTGAAAATGGTAATTGCATACATTTTTGTGTGTGTAAGCCTGCTCGTCTCTCTGTCTGTTGCCCATATACGTAGGTGAGCTCTTTATGTTAGTAGGTGGGCTCGATTGTCACCTAAAGCGTGGTGCTCATGTGACTGCGTTCTTTTCTGTTTTGTAGTAGGACGTATGCCTCAAATGTCTACTTTCTCTGTGTGCGGTTAATTGTACTCAGCCAGTAATGAGCTTTATGCTTTGAGCCTTGGTCTTTAGTGGGAAAAGTTAAGTGTTAGAGAAAATCTAGGTTGATAGGGTGTCATTGAGCCTTAACCTAATGTATTTTGGTTTCTACCATAACCAGAAGCACAAGTTTGGGCGATATACTAATTGCGTGATGCTGTTTTGAGACACTTTGTAGGGGTGTAATACAAATTTTGAGCCAAATCTGTTAAAAAATAGATTCATCATTTATGGAGGAAAGACTATTTATTGCGACATCGGTCTATGAGGGTGCAAGTCAGCTCACTGTGTCTCACTTTAGCGTAATCGGATTTTTTTAAATGCGTCTTTTTTAGGCGAAAGACAAGATCAAAAAAAAAAAAAAAAAAAAAAAAAAAAAAAAAAACATGTAACAAGGGAAGGCTTGCTTAGTTCGACCAGGCCGAATCTTGGGTACCCACCACCATGGATTCCGCTAAAAACTACTGACTGAGTTTGTATTTCAATTATTTTGAAGCAATCAAATAAGGAATTGATTAAGGTTTCAATGGTCTCAAGAAGTCATATCAGGATATCTGTACCTCGGGGGGCCTATATCACCACATTGACCAATTCGGATAAAACGTGGCACTGAGTTGCAAGTCATAAGATAGGTTTTTTGGGTTGCCCAAAAAGAGGCTCCTAGGGGCTTAAGAAGCCAAATCCTGGGATCGGTGTATATGGAGGCTTTAAAAGTTTATTGACCGACTAGGATCGCAATAGGCATGAGTGTTGGAAATCATAACGCAAGTCTTTGTTTAAAATTTCAGCCAAATCTCCTAAAAATTCAGGCTTCTAGGGGCTCAGGAAGTCAAAACTGGGGATCTGTTTATATGGGGGCTATATATGTTTATGGACTGATTCGGATTATATTTGGCATGGATGCTGGAAGTCATAACACAAGCGTTTAATCCAAAGTTCGGCAAAATCGGATGAAAATTGAGGCTCCTAAGGGCTCAAGAAGTAAAATAGAAGCTATATCCAAATCTGAACCGATATCACCCATTTGCAATCTCCATTGACCTACTTCAATAGGAAGTATCTGAGCAACATTTCAAGCTGCTAGCTTTACGAGTTCGAGCGCTATCGTGTTTTTGACAAACTGACGGGGGCCACCGTAGCGCAGAGGTTAGCATGTCCGCCAATGACGCTGAACGCCTTGGTTCGAATCCTGGCGAAACCATCAGAAAAAACTTCAGCGGTGGTTTTCCCCTCCTAATGCTGGCAACATTTGTGAGGTACTATGCCATGTAAAACTGTTCTCCAAAGAGGTGACACACTGCGGCACGCTGTTCGGACTCGGCTATAAAAAGGAGGCCCCCTTATCATTGAGCTTAAAACATGAATCGGACAGCAATCATTGATATGTGAGAAGATGGCCCCTGTTCGGACGGACGGACGATCAGAGAAGATCCAGAATACACATACTTTATGGGGTCACAATCACAAGGGGGTCACAGATCGATATTTCGAGGTGTTACAATCGGAATTACTAGATAAGTATACCCCTATGGTGGTGGGTATAAAAAGACATTAAGTTCGGTCGGGCTGAACTTTGGATACCCTTTGGATGCGCCCCATGCCACTATGGACATACACCTAAGCCAGTAAACGGCTAGGTATGCGCTCTAAAAACTGCAAAATTACCTCTAAAAATAAAATAAGTTAGGAATTCCGTGCTACTTACAAAATCCTTAATTTTTTCAATGCCATTCCTCTAAATTGGTTCATGTCTGATATTGTGTCGCCACCTAAGTGCCGGTATCTGTTAGACGCGAAAGCTGGGCATTGACAAAGGAAATCCTCCAACGTCTCATCATCTTCCCCGCATGCCCTACACATGCTATCACTTTCCGTACCGATTTTACATAAGTGAGCTCGTAGTTCTATGTGTCCCGCTGACCTCCTTGTTACTTAATTTCAGTAATAGCCTCGTCTTTTCACTATCTGGGTCACCCCATAGGATTTTCGCCGTCCTACCGGCCGTTTTGCTGTTCCACAATGTTGCGTGCGCATTCGTCGCCCACTCCCTTAAAACGGACTGCGTCGACGAGAAAAGCACCGGGTTAACCATGTTTTTTGACGGCAGTCCTCTGGCCTTCACCGCTAAATCGTATGCTCTTTCATTTCCCTTTACTCCGTTATGGCCCGGCGCCCAAACGATGCGAATTTTACCATCCCCAGAGAAGGCGTTAATCTTCTTCTTACACTGCAAGACTGATCGTGACCTTACCGTCCTGGTTGTTATTGCCCTTATGACAATTTTACTGTCGGTAAACATGTTCACACTCGACGACCTGGCGTTAACACCACGCCACCTCACGCATTGATCGCCCGAATCTCCGCCTGCAGGACAGTATTATAGTCAGGCAGTCTAAAACAGCTCTCAGTCCCTGGGTTTTCAATGTAGACCCCCAGGCCCACTCTGTCCTCTGGCTTTGATCCATCCGTGTAACAAGATCTTCCAGATGGCAATACTAGGGTTCCGTCAATCCAAGACTGTGCCGATGGCAGCAGTGCCTCGCACTCAACTTCAAGGTTAATCTCAGGTATCCGATTGGAAACCTCTTCCCTTCCTTCCAGGTTTCCTATCGTCCCCTCGAATATAACGCGATGATATAAGCATCTCCCATTGCCTCAAATCTCATAGCCGCAATAGCTGCCTCACACTTAAACTGTATGTCAATGGGGCGGATTTCTGGAATAGTCTCCAGTGCCCTAGTGGGAGTGGTCCTCATCGCCCCGCGCCTATGCCAAGACTAAATGTTCTCTGAACCTGTCACGCTCCTGTAGAGCCAGTGGACTATCCTTGGATTCAGGCCCCATTTCGAGTCTACGCTCCGTCTACATAGCGCTCAACATTTGTGAGCCTTCTCAGTACGCTCCTGAAGGTTTCCTGTCAAGATCACTTCTAAGTAATTGACCTTGTCTGATATCGAAAAAGTGTCGTTGAGGAAACGTGGTGCGTTAAATTGGAATATCTTTGTCTTCCTCGTGAACAGGCATATTTCAGTATTCTCTGGGTTAAAATCAGATAATAAATGTGCCTTTTATGAGGCCAACATTCCAAATCGAGAGATCGGTCTCTATTTCAGCCATATCCAAATCTGGACCGATCTGCGCCAAATTTAAAAAGGATGTCGAGGGGCCAACACAACTCACTGGCCCAAATTTCAGGGAAATCGGACATAAGATGGTCTTGTTATGGACCCAAGACATTAAATCTAGATATTAGTCTATATGGCAGCTATATCCAAATCTGGAACGATCTCTGCCAAACTGAAGAAGAATGTCGAAGGGCCTAACACAACTCAAACAAACAAAACAATTTTTGCCCATGAACATTCCACTAAGGAACAGGGGCAAACTTCTCACATGTCAATGAGTGCAGTCCGATGCAAATTTGTAAGCTCAATGATAAGGGGCCTCCTTTTCATAGCCGAATCCGAACGGCGTGCCGCAGTGCGACACCTCTTTGGTGAGAAGTTTTACATGGCATAGTACCTCACAAATGTTGCCAGCATTAGGAGGGGAAAACCACCGGTGAAAATTTTTCTGATGGTCTCGCCAGTATTCGAACCCAGGCGTTTATCGTCATAGGCGGACAAGCTAACCTCTGCGCTACGGTGGCCTCCTAACACAACTCACCATCTCAAATTTCAGCAAAATCGGATTATAAATGTGAAGTGTGAGTGCAACTGGCGGACAGACGGACGGACAGACGGGCGGACAGACGGACGGACAGACGGACGGACAGACGGGCGGACAGACAGACGAACAGACGGACGGACAGACGAACGGACAGACGGTTAGATCGTCTAAGATTTTTACGAAGGTCAAGAATATAATATTATGTCCGAAAATGGATATTTCGAAGCGTTGTCATCGGCATGACAAAATGAATATACCCCCTTCCTTCGGTGGTGGGTATAAAAACTACTTGTCCAAAAGTTTACAACTATCGGACAACAAATTTTTCACAGATAGACAGATTTACTTACAGACAGCCTTAAAGACAGACACACAGACAGACAGATATATAAACGGACAGACAGGTAGTTGGACGGAGAGACAGACATATGGACAGATAGACAGAGTTACAAACATATTTATAGATAGATTTACAGACATATAGACGGACAGACAGGTGGACAAACAGAGAGAGAGAAACGGACATACCTACAGATGGTCATTCCGATTATTCATATGATGCTTCTATCATACAGTTGATAACAAACGAAGAAAGTACAGTTGAAGTGTAGCTTTCAAGTCCTACGGGTTCTTATGTTAAACTAAAAGGTTTTCCATATCAATACTAAACTAAAACTCCATGTAAATTACCTGTAGCTATGCAAAATTCGATACCTCCGCACATAATACTTTTTTCACTTGCTTCTTTACCCCCCCCCCCCCCCACCTTTTTTTCTATGCCTTCATCATACTAATGACACAAGTTGCACAATTACATTTAACTGTATTTACAAATTTTCCATCATTAGTGGTTGCCATTACAAAGTGTACCCATTTGCCAATTTGGCATATATGTCCCCATAGATTTGTTCAACGCACACACACCTGGTGCTCTGTTTTTTTGTGTGTGAGTGTGTGTGTGTTAGTATTGTTTTAAGCCATTTCCCTTGATTTAGAAAAATTATATGAATTGCTTTCATAATGTGTTGGGGGGTTTTTTTTTCAGGTAAGGCAAATGAGTGTGACCTTTTTTTACAGTTGCAGTAAAAGAGCTTGCAATTAAAATGAATGTGTTTTGGTTTTTAAATGTCGAATGATGATTTGAAAAATTTAATTTCACAAAGGAAATCAAGAGAGAAAACTGAATTACAACTGGGAACAAAATCTTTGCGCAAATTCTCAAAAACCCAAAAATCCGTGGATGGAATTTTGATGCAATCGATAGCTTGCTTACCCGCCATACCATAAGGTAACACAAATTAGGGGCCTAGAGTTGGAACTCGATATTGAAATTTGAGCAACAGAACGCATTCGATATCTGACTAGGTCAAATAATAAGGAGTGATCTTGAAAAGATATATTGGAGATATGTTTAAATTTGAACCGACTTTTATGGCGTCCCAACATGTGCGCAAAACAAATGCGAACTGTACCTTGATTACAAGAATACATGGACAGACAGACGGGCATAGCTAAATCGAATCAGGAAGTGATTATAAGCCGATCGGTATACTTATCGATAGGTCTAGCTCTTCATCATCTTGAATCTGAGGTATCACATTTAGGAGCGCACTGAGAAGGCTCACAGACGTTGAAAACATTATAGGCAGGCCGTAAGCTCAAAGTGGAGCCTGAATTCGAGAATGGTCCACTGACTCTACAGCAGGGTGGTCCAATACCTAAACTTACTTACGCTTCATAAGTTCGACGGACTGCGATGAAGAAAAGTGCAACATAAGGATAAGACAAAAGCTTCAGAGAACATGTTGTCTTGGCATAGGCGTGACGATGAGGACCACGCTCACCAAAGCACTGAAGACTATTCTATTGGGTTGCCCAAAAAGTAATTGCGGATTTTTTAAAAGAAAGACTAGAAAGACTATATGAAAAATCCGCAATTACTTTTTGGGCAACTAAATAGATATCCGACCCATTAACATTCATATTAAGTGTGAGTCAAAATCTGCGGCAATGGCACTTAAGACGATGGGAGAATAAATGGAGGATAGGAGCAGGTCACACCATGGTGGTAAAGTCAAAGCGACGACATGAAACTTTGAAGGAATAGAAGAAGTTTCGTAGAGGATACTTGATACGATACTCGAGGTCGAGTGCATGTCACCGCTGCCATTCTTTGGCACAGGCACAGTCTTTGATCGACGGAACACTGGTATTGTCATTTGGTAGTTCATGCTTCACAGATGGATCAAAGCCAGAGGACTGAGTGGAGCTGAAGCTCTACATTGAGAACCCAGGGACTGAGATGTGTTTTAGACTGCCTGACCATAATACGGTTGTGCAGGCGGAGATCCGGGCGATCACGGAATGCGTCAAGTGGTGTAGCGCTAACGCAAGGACGTCGAGTGTTAGGGCAATAACAACCAGGACGGTAAGGTCTCGAACAGTCTTGCAGTGAAAGAAGGAGATTAACGCCTTCTCTGAGGATGGCAAAATCCGCATCGTTTTGGGTGGAGGGCCACAACGGTGTAAGGGGAAGTGAAATTTGGCTGCGAAGGCCAGAGGACTGCCGTCAATAAACTTGGTTAACACGTAGCCTTTCGGGTCGAAACAGTTCGAGTTAAGGGAGTGGGCGACGAATGTGCATGCAACATTGTGAAACAGCGAAACGATCGGTAGGATGGCGAATATCCTATGGGGGGATAAAGATAGTGAGAAAACGAGGCTATAACTGAAAGGAAGCAAGAAGGAGGTCAGTATTGCTATTGGTATCATAAGGGGACACATAGGACTACGAGCTCACTTATGTAAACTCGGTGCGGCAAGTGATAGCACGTGTAGGGCATGTGGGGAAGATGATGAGACGTTGGAGCATTTCCTTTGTCATTGCCCGGCATTCGTGTCTAACAGATACCGGCCACTTTCTCCCTTATATTTATGCCATGGCACAGACAATTTATCAACCTGTTCATTGCAAATGCCAATTTTACCCATGAACATTCCACTAAGAAACAGGGGCAAACTTCTCACCTATCAATGAGTGCAGTCCGATTCAAGTTTAAGTTCAATGATATGGGGCCTCCTTTTTATAGCCGAGCCCGAACGGCGCGCCGCAGTGCGACACCTCTTTGGAGAGAAGTTTTACATGGCATAATACCTCACAAATGTTGCCAGCATTAGGAGGGGAAAGCCACCGCTGAACATTTTTTCTGATGGTCTCGCCAGGCATTCAGCTTCATAGGCGGACATGCTAACCTCTGCGATACGGTGGCCTCCCCACCTGTTCCTTAGCATATGGTTTATCCAGTCTCCAAGGACCGGGTCCACCCGGTACTGGTCTTAGGATTGGATGAGTGTGTCGGTCCGCACATTATTAAACGCCCCCTCGATGTCAATGCATACCGCCAGTGTGTACGTTTTGGCATTGAAGGATTCTTCTATTTTATGTACAACCTCGTGCAGGGCAGTTTCCACCGACCTTCCCTTGACATAGGCATGCTGTGTGTATTTAAGCAGTTTGCTGGATGTCCTTCTCTTTATCATGGTATCCACAATGCGTTCCATGGTTTTGAGTAGAAAGGACGTAAGACATATGGGTCTGTAGGCCTTTGGTGTCGCATAACTTGCCTTGCCGGGCTGAGGTATAAAAACCACCCTTGCCTCCTGCCAGGCTTTCGGAGTATATGCACGCAGTGAAAACAGTGGCCAGATGAGGCGCCAGATAGTCGGCCTCCTTTTGTAGTAACCTCGCGAATATTCCATCAGGCCTAGGTGACTTAAATGGCTTGAAGCTCCCTAAGGCTTCCTTGACCATAAATTTCGTTATGATAAACCTTCGATCAATCGCATTATTTCAAGATTCCGTTGTCTCCGTGAGTCCCGTCGTATCCTGTGAAAAATGCCCTTTCATCAAAAGCTTCAACATGTCCTACGTTGTTTCCGCTCTCACTCCCATGTCGTGTAATAAGGTTGCAGTTTGGACATGGGTTTTTGAGAGAATCTTTTTATACCCACCACCGAAGGATGGGGGAATATTCTTGATCAGCATAAAAATCTAAGACCGTCTAGCCATGTCTGTCCGTCCGTCTGTCGGTTGAAATCACGCTACAGTCTTTAAAAAAAGAGATATTGAGCTGAAACTTTGCACAGGTTCTTTTTTTGTCCGCAAGCAGGTTAAGTTTGAAGATGGGCTATATCGGACTATATCTTGATATAGCCCCCATATAGACCGATCGGCCGATTTTGGGTCTTAGACCCACAAAAGCCACATTTTTTATCGGATTTTGCTGAAATTTTGGACAGTGCGTTGTTTTAGACCCTTCGACATTCTTTTTCAGTTTGACCCAGATCGTTGCAGATTTGGATATAACTGCCATATAGACCGATCTCTCGATTTGAAGTTTTGGGCCCATAAAAAACGCATTTATTGTCCGATGTCGTCGAAATTTGGGATAGTGAGTTAGGTTAGGCCCCCCGACATACTTCTGGAGTATGGCACTGATCGGTCAAGATTTGGATATAGCTGCCATATTGACCGATCTCCCGATTTAAAGTTTTGGGCTCATAAAAGGCGCATTTACTGTCCGATGTCGTCAAAATTTGGGACAGTGAGTTGTGTTAAACCTCTCGATATCTTTCTACAATTTGGCCTAGATCGGTTCAGTTTTGGATATAGCTGCCATATAGGCCGAACCGCCGACTTAAGGTCTTAGGCTCATAAAAGCCACTTTTATTATCGGATTTTGCTGAAATTTTGGACAGTGAGTTGTTTTAGGCCCTTCGACATTCTTTTTCAGTTTGGCCCAGATCGGTGCAGATTTGGATGTAGCTGCCATATAGACCGATTCGCTGATTTAGGGTCTTAGGCCCATAAAAAGCGCATTTATTGTCCGATTTTGCTGACATTTGGGACAGTAAGTTGTCTTAGGCCGTTTGACATCCTTCTTCAATTTGACCCCGACCGGTTCAGATTTGGATATAGCTGCCATATAGACCGATCTCTTGTTTTAAGGTTTTGGGCCCATAAAGGGCACATTGACTGTCCGATGTCACCGAAATTTGGGTCAGTGAGTTGTGTAAGGCCCTTCGACATCTTTCTTCAATTTGGCTCAGATCGGTTCAGATTTAAATATAGCTGCCATATAGACCGAACCGCCGACTTAAGGTCTTAGGCTCATAAAAGCCACATTTATTATCCGATTTTGCTGAAATTTGGGACAGTGAGTTGTCTTAGGCCCTTCGACATCCTTCTTCAATTTGACTCAGATCGGTCTAGATTTAGATATAGCTGCCATATAGACCGATCTCTTGTTTTAAGGTTTTGGGCTCATAAAGGGCACATTGACTGTCCGATGTCGCCGAAGTTTAGGACAGTGAGTTGTGTTAGGTCCTTCGACATTCTTCTTCAATTTGGCCCAGATCGGTTCAGATTTAAATATAGCTGCCATATAGACCGTTCTCTTGTTTAAAGGTTTTGGGCCCATAAAAGGCGCATTTATTGTCCGATTTCAACGAAGTTTGGGACAGTGTGTTGTGCCCTCCGACATTCTTCTCTTTTTTTTTTACTTTTTCATCTTTTTTGCGTCTTTAACGCTATCGACCTGGTTGCAGAAAAGCTTCCAGAAGGCACTTTTTGCCACTTTGGTAATCTTAGTCGTAGTCCTGATGACATTGTTGTCAATGACTTCTATGCTTGTACATTCAAAATTATCTTGCCCAAGTCTTCTTCTGAGTAGTCTTCCGTATTTTTTCCAGTTGTTTTTCAACTTATTACGGAAGCTTAACGGACTCGGCGTTGACCGTGCTATTCTACCTAACCTAATGTAGCGATGGTCTGAGAAGGAATGCTCCATGGAGACCCTCCAATCCTAAAACTCATCGAATAGATTTTCCGAACATATGGTAACATCTAAAACCTCCTCCCCAATCCTATTATCAAAGCGCAGTCCTTTACACAGTCACTTAGACAATTTTAGGCCCATTGTGATGCCACAGTAGCAACAGACCAAGGCTTTCGGCGGGAATCGAGCGACCCCTGCACTGGTAATCCAGGCACGCTACCAACGCGGCTAGCGGGGTCAAGCCTAGCAGAACTACCTTGGGCCTTAACTTTTCAAAGATTTAACTCCACTCATTCTCAAACGGCAGGTTTTTTTTTTAAATTTTTTTCCATCCTATCCCGTTGTTCGATGACTATAAAAATATTTTCGGATTTAGATATAGGGTCCATATGTTGATATTGCCCAATTTATATAAATTGGGTAGATGGAGGGTATTAAAAAGTCGTCCCCACTCGAATTTTGCTTACCTTACCTGTTTGCCTCTACATGTGGGGCTTATGACTCTTCATGACCCAAAATACCATACCAATTCACTTTACATTACACGGAGGCCACCGTAGCGCAGAGGTTAGTATGTCCGCTTATGACGCTGAACGGCTGGGGTCGAATCCTGGTGAGACCATCAGAAAAAATTTTCGGCGGTGGTTTACCTCTCCTAATGTTGGCAACATTTATGAGGTACTACGCCATGTAAAACTTCTCTCCAAAGAGGTGTCGCATTGTGGCATGCCATTCGAACTCGGTTATAAAAAGGAGGCCCCTTATCATTGAACTTAAACTTGAATCGGACTGCACTCATTGATATGTGAGAAGTTTGGCCCTGGAATTTTCATGGGAAAAGTTTGCATTTTCATTCACTTTCCATTTGACTCTTATCGTGTTAATCTTTCATTTAGTTGATCTTACTATTGTTAAATAAAATACGTTGTAAAATAAACAAAATATCCAGATCATCACACCATTATTCTCCAATGTAAGCATGTAGAGAAAAATAAAAAAAATCCTTCCAACTTCTAACAATTTACGCTTGACCTAAAATACTGAAAAAAATGCCCCTATATTTCGGCGAAAACATAAAATTCTAGATACCATGTAAAGATTATCCGGCTCGTATATGGTAGACAATAAACGACGCCTGCAATCTTCCTTGCAAGCGTCTGAATGTAATTTTAATGTTATCGATGTACATAAAAGCCATCATAAAAAAATCCATATTTAATAATATAATTTCAATTAATTTCTTCACTTCATAAAAATATCCCCCTGCTTCTGCAAATGCAACCGAAAAGCACAGGAAACAAAAACACATTATCAGCGATATGGCAGAGGGATGTTGGTGTTATGTTAAGCATAAGCGAGTGTGTGTGTGTGTTTGCCATTTATTGTGTGGGTCTATGCTTGAGAGAAAATGCGTTGGTGTGTAATACGAGTTGGTATTTTGCAAAATATTAATTCAATTTAGAATAATTTGCCAATGGCAGTCTTGCAAAACAAAATAAATGATTATCGCATACCACAACCTTATGGGGGATCTCGGTTTGTGCGCAATACTTTAAAGAGGATTGATTCATGAGATATATCAACGAAAAGGAAAA